>NW_025728545.1:32500-37500 GCF_021461385.2 Schistocerca piceifrons | reverse complement strand
AAGTTGGACTTGGGCTCGGCGCGAGGCGTCGGGGTAGTGGACCCTCCCAAACACCACATGCCACGACAGGCGGCAGCCTGCGGGGTTCGGTGCTGGACTCTTCCCTGTTCGCTCGCCGCTACTGGGGGAATCCTTGTTAGTTTCTTTTCCTCCGCTTAGTAATATGCTTAAATTCAGCGGGTAGTCTCGCCTGCTCTGAGGTCGTTGTACGAGGTGTCGCACGCCACACCGCCAGCCGGCTGTGCACGCTACCGAGAAAGTACCGGTATGCGAACCGCCAGGCGACGGGCGCGCATCGCACGTTTGAGGAGACGCGGCCGGCCCCACAGGCGGCCGCGACACTCCCAGGTCTGCGAAGCGGGGCAAACGCCGCGCGCTTCAGTATACGTAGCCGACCCTCAGCCAGACGTGGCCCGGGAACGGAATCCATGGACCGCAATGTGCGTTCGAAACGTCGATGTTCATGTGTCCTGCAGTTCACATGTCGACGCGCAATTTGCTGCGTTCTTCATCGACCCACGAGCCGAGTGATCCACCGTCCTGGGTGATCTTTTCTCAGTTTCCGCCGTCTCTTTCGAGACGGTCGCATAGGCGGGAGTGAGGCGTGTGGCGGCCCCTGTTCCAGCGTTCTGTGTCCAACGGCCTCACGGCCGACGGGCGTCGTACGGCTCCACACCGGAGCGGACAGGCACTCGGGCGAAAGTCATTCAAAACCGGCGCCAGGCGCCAGGTGCCGCAGGCCAGCCGCTCCAGCGCTTCAGCGCTCGTACCACACAACATTGCCGCTAGTTTTGAGAGGCACGCGTGGTTCCGCACGCGGCGCACGGCTACGGCGAGCCGTACAGGTAGCGTGTTGCGCGACACGACACGCACATCGAAAGACATGCAGTCTAGTCGGTAATGATCCTTCCGCAGGTTCACCTACGGAAACCTTGTTACGACTTTTACTTCCTCTAAATGATCAAGTTTGGTCATCTTTCCGGTAGCATCGGCAACGACAGAGTCAATGCCGCGTACCAGTCCGAAGACCTCACTAAATCATTCAATCGGTAGTAGCGACGGGCGGTGTGTACAAAGGGCAGGGACGTAATCAACGCGAGCTTATGACTCGCGCTTACTGGGAATTCCTCGTTCATGGGGAACAATTGCAAGCCCCAATCCCTAGCACGAAGGAGGTTCAGCGGGTTACCCCGACCTTTCGGCCTAGGAAGACACGCTGATTCCTTCAGTGTAGCGCGCGTGCGGCCCAGAACATCTAAGGGCATCACAGACCTGTTATTGCTCAATCTCGTGCGGCTAGAAGCCGCCTGTCCCTCTAAGAAGAAAAGTAATCGCTGACAGCACGAAGGATGTCACGCGACTAGTTAGCAGGCTAGAGTCTCGTTCGTTATCGGAATTAACCAGACAAATCGCTCCACCAACTAAGAACGGCCATGCACCACCACCCACCGAATCAAGAAAGAGCTATCAATCTGTCAATCCTTCCGGTGTCCGGGCCTGGTGAGGTTTCCCGTGTTGAGTCAAATTAAGCCGCAGGCTCCACTCCTGGTGGTGCCCTTCCGTCAATTCCTTTAAGTTTCAGCTTTGCAACCATACTTCCCCCGGAACCCAAAAGCTTTGGTTTCCCGGAGGCTGCCCGCCGAGTCATCGGAGGAACTGCGGCGGATCGCTGGCTGGCATCGTTTATGGTTAGAACTAGGGCGGTATCTGATCGCCTTCGAACCTCTAACTTTCGTTCTTGATTAATGAAAACATACTTGGCAAATGCTTTCGCTTCTGTTCGTCTTGCGACGATCCAAGAATTTCACCTCTAACGTCGCAATACGAATGCCCCCGCCTGTCCCTATTAATCATTACCTCGGGTTCCGAAAACCAACAAAATAGAACCGAGGTCCTATTCCATTATTCCATGCACACAGTATTCAGGCGGGCTTGCCTGCTTTAAGCACTCTAATTTGTTCAAAGTAAACGTGCCGGCCCACCGAGACACTCAATAAAGAGCACCCTGGTAGGATTTCAACGGGGTCCGCCTCGGGACGCACGAGCACGCACGAGGCGGTCGCACGCCTTCGGCTCGCCCCACCGGCAGGACGTCCCACGATACATGCCAGTTAAACACCGACGGGCGGTGAACCAACAGCGTGGGACACAAATCCAACTACGAGCTTTTTAACCGCAACAACTTTAATATACGCTATTGGAGCTGGAATTACCGCGGCTGCTGGCACCAGACTTGCCCTCCAATAGATACTCGTTAAAGGATTTAAAGTGTACTCATTCCGATTACGGGGCCTCGGATGAGTCCCGTATCGTTATTTTTCGTCACTACCTCCCCGTGCCGGGAGTGGGTAATTTGCGCGCCTGCTGCCTTCCTTGGATGTGGTAGCCGTTTCTCAGGCTCCCTCTCCGGAATCGAACCCTGATTCCCCGTTACCCGTTACAACCATGGTAGGCGCAGAACCTACCATCGACAGTTGATAAGGCAGACATTTGAAAGATGCGTCGCCGGTACGAGGACCGTGCGATCAGCCCAAAGTTATTCAGAGTCACCAAGGCAAACGGACCGGACGAGCCGACCGATTGGTTTTGATCTAATAAAAGCGTCCCTTCCATCTCTGGTCGGGACTCTGTTTGCATGTATTAGCTCTAGAATTACCACAGTTATCCAAGTAACGTGGGTACGATCTAAGGAACCATAACTGATTTAATGAGCCATTCGCGGTTTCACCTTAATGCGGCTTGTACTGAGACATGCATGGCTTAATCTTTGAGACAAGCATATGACTACTGGCAGGATCAACCAGGGAGCTGCGTCAACTAGAGCTGAGCAGCCGGCCGCCCGGGAGTGTGTCCCGGGGGCCCGCGCGAACACGCAAGCGTCCGCTCAATCATTCTGCAAACAGGAGGAGGCTGAGCTCCCCTGCACAATACACCTCGAAACCCTCTCAGGTCCCGGCGGCGCGCAGCGCCGTCCCAAGTACTTGGTCGGGTTCGAGAGAGGCGCAATCGCCCGGAGTTAGGCGAGTAGACGCTTTCGGTGCGACCACCCGTGCTCCCAACTGAGCTTGCCGCTGCCGACAGAGGCCCGGGAGCGTGCTGTCGTGGCATTGCCGGCGGGAGACAACACGCGCCACCTACGGTGACCGGCAGCTCCAACGCCAGCGCCACAGAAGGACAAAAGCCCCACTTGGGTGCCGAAGCGAACTCTCCCAGCACAGCGCACGCGCCAACACATCCGCACAGCTGCGATACAAACCACCAGCGAGAACCGCTGGGGCGACCGAGCAGCAGACGGCGTCGCGGCGCCGAGCGCCGGGCGGCGGCGCATCCTCAACGCACACAGTCCTCAATCGGACCAGCACACTGAAGATGTCCACCGCGCTTCGCACCGGGCCCGCGAGGACCTACTTTGGCCGCACGGCGCCGCGCGCAGGGTGCGCCGGCGCGCAGCTGCGACGCCTGCCGCGTCCGTCGGCCGGCGCGCCTGCCACTGGCCGCCCCCACCAGCCGGCTGTAGCGCGTGCGCCCACGCACCGCGCGGCCAGCACGCCGGGAGGCGCCCCCTCACCGGCCGGGGACGGTCCCACCCAGCCACCGCCGCGTATCGCTTCACACCCAGATGCCGTTCAGTTTCGTCGGCATGGTGGGTATCGCTGGAACAACCGGTTCGTACCTCAACCTATCGTCGCCATCACCGATTCACCCCTAGCGAGAACAACCGCACCACAACAGGTTACCATTTGTTCATTTGCGTAACTTCACCAGAAAACGCAGGCGTCCATCGCCATTTGCAACTTCAACGATTATTGCATGCCTGTGTCAGGTGTCACGCCACACTACGTCTGCCCACATACACGCAACAAAATGTGCACGCCTAGACAATACGTGGAAGGTGGCCCCCGTACGTATGCGATGTCCATTGCTCGAACGACTGTCAACCGGCCTCTGTAGCATGTCGCAGATATGGAACGCGGTGCACCATGCCATCACGGTGTGTGAGGAGAGACGACTAGGTCCGAATACATCAACAGACAGCTCATGCTGATCGCCATCCACGGCGTCCGTTCCTCCCACACGTCTCTATGGCGTACCACACTGCAATCCAGCTCTCATAGGGAGACGACACGTAGCTGCGTGCACAATATTTGCACTGTATGGTCCGCCGTTTTTGGGCGCAGTCGTTGTACGGTCACACATGTGCCACGATGTATCATTCGGTACATAAGGACGAATGTGCAGTACAGATTGTGGTTTACGCGTACGACATTAGCGGACGGTTGACACAGGCCGCACCACAACGTAGCCTGAGTACGTCGCATGCGAAGGGCATTGAACATGCAAACTTCTCACCAACCAGCTTGCGAAGGCAGGGGGGCAAGGTGGGGACGTGGGGAGGGGCGGCATGTACGTCCTGCTGCCATCCACATTACAGTGTACAGCAGGAGCATGTGGAAAGTCAGCAAGACTTGCAAGGTGTTTAACATGAAGCGATACACAGGGGAGCGGGCAGTGCGAGTAGCGAACGATATTGCGAGGGTTGCGGGTGGGCAACACTACACTAATTGAACGAGTCGTATAACAATTACAGAGCAGGTTTAGGCGACAACATGGGTTACGTTAGGGGACAACGTGGGTTACGTTAGGGGACAACGTGGGTTACTTTAGGGGACAACGTGGGTTAGGTTAAGGCACAACGTGGGTTAGGTTAAGGCACAACGTGGGTTAGGTTAAGGCACAACGTGGGTTAGGTTAAGGCACAACGTGGGTTAGGTTAAGGCACAACGTGGGTTAGGTTAAGGCACAACGTGGGTTAGGTTAAGGCACAACGTGGGTTAGGTTAAGGCACAACATGGGTTAGGTTAAGGCACAACATGGGTTAGGTTAAGGCACAACATGGGTTAGGTTAAGGCACAACGTGGGTTAGGTTAAGGCACAACGTGGGTTAGGTTAAGGCACAACGTGGGTTAGGTTAAGGCACAACATGGGTTAGGTTAAGGCAC
>NW_025728545.1:20000-22500 GCF_021461385.2 Schistocerca piceifrons | reverse complement strand
GGGGCGACCGAGCAGCAGACGGCGTCGCGGCGCCGAGCGCCGGGCGGCGGCGCATCCTCAACGCACACAGTCCTCAATCGGACCAGCACACTGAAGATGTCCACCGCGCTTCGCACCGGGCCCGCGAGGACCTACTTTGGCCGCACGGCGCCGCGCGCAGGGTGCGCCGGCGCGCAGCTGCGACGCCTGCCGCGTCCGTCGGCCGGCGCGCCTGCCACTGGCCGCCCCCACCAGCCGGCTGTAGCGCGTGCGCCCACGCACCGCGCGGCCAGCACGCCGGGAGGCGCCCCCTCACCGGCCGGGGACGGTCCCACCCAGCCACCGCCGCGTATCGCTTCACACCCAGATGCCGTTCAGTTTCGTCGGCATGGTGGGTATCGCTGGAACAACCGGTTCGTACCTCAACCTATCGTCGCCATCACCGATTCACCCCTAGCGAGAACAACCGCACCACAACAGGTTACCATTTGTTCATTTGCGTAACTTCACCAGAAAACGCAGGCGTCCATCGCCATTTGCAACTTCAACGATTATTGCATGCCTGTGTCAGGTGTCACGCCACACTACGTCTGCCCACATACACGCAACAAAATGTGCACGCCTAGACAATACGTGGAAGGTGGCCCCCGTACGTATGCGATGTCCATTGCTCGAACGACTGTCAACCGGCCTCTGTAGCATGTCGCAGATATGGAACGCGGTGCACCATGCCATCACGGTGTGTGAGGAGAGACGACTAGGTCCGAATACATCAACAGACAGCTCATGCTGATCGCCATCCACGGCGTCCGTTCCTCCCACACGTCTCTATGGCGTACCACACTGCAATCCAGCTCTCATAGGGAGACGACACGTAGCTGCGTGCACAATATTTGCACTGTATGGTCCGCCGTTTTTGGGCGCAGTCGTTGTACGGTCACACATGTGCCACGATGTATCATTCGGTACATAAGGACGAATGTGCAGTACAGATTGTGGTTTACGCGTACGACATTAGCGGACGGTTGACACAGGCCGCACCACAACGTAGCCTGAGTACGTCGCATGCGAAGGGCATTGAACATGCAAACTTCTCACCAACCAGCTTGCGAAGGCAGGGGGGCAAGGTGGGGACGTGGGGAGGGGCGGCATGTACGTCCTGCTGCCATCCACATTACAGTGTACAGCAGGAGCATGTGGAAAGTCAGCAAGACTTGCAAGGTGTTTAACATGAAGCGATACACAGGGGAGCGGGCAGTGCGAGTAGCGAACTATATTGCGAGGGTTGCGGGTGGGCAACACTACACTAATTGAACGAGTCGTATAACAATTACAGAGCAGGTTTAGGCGACAACATGGGTTACGTTAGGGGACAACGTGGGTTACGTTAGGGGACAACGTGGGTTACTTTAGGGGACAACGTGGGTTAGGTTAAGGCACAACGTGGGTTAGGTTAAGGCACAACGTGGGTTAGGTTAAGGCACAACGTGGGTTAGGTTAAGGCACAACGTGGGTTAGGTTAAGGCACAACGTGGGTTAGGTTAAGGCACAACGTGGGTTAGGTTAAGGCACAACGTGGGTTAGGTTAAGGCACAACGTGGGTTAGGTTAAGGCACAACATGGGTTAGGTTAAGGCACAACGTGGGTTAGGTTAAGGCACAACGTGGGTTAGGTTAAGGCACAACGTGGGTTAGGTTAAGGCACAACGTGGGTTAGGTTAAGGCACAACATGGGTTAGGTTAAGGCACAACATGGGTTAGGTTAAGGCACAACATGGGTTAGGTTAAGGCACAACATGGGTTAGGTTAAGGCACAACATGGGTTAGGTTAAGGCACAACATGGGTTAGGTTAAGGCACAACATGGGTTAGGTTAAGGCACAACGTGGGTTAGGTTAAGGCACAACGTGGGTTAGGTTAAGGCACAACATGGGTTAGGTTAAGGCACAACATGGGTTAGGTTAAGGCACAACATGGGTTAGGTTAAGGCACAACATGGGTTAGGTTAAGGTACAACATGGGTTAGGTTAAGGCACAACATGGGTTAGGTTAAGGTACAACATGGGTTAGGTTAAGGTACAACATGGGTTAGGTTAAGGTACAACATGGGTTAGGTTAAGGTACAACATGGGTTAGGTTAAGGTACAACATGGGTTAGGTTAAGGTACAACATGGGTTAGGTTAAGGTACAACATGGGTTAGGTTAAGGTACAACATGGGTTAGGTTAAGGTACAACATGGGTTAGGTTAAGGTACAACATGGGTTAGGTTAAGGTACAACATGGGTTAGGTTAAGGTACAACATAGGTTAGGTTAAGGTACAACATAGGTTAGGTTAAGGTACAACATAGGTTAGGTTAAGGTACAACATAGGTTAGGTTAAGGTACAACATAGGTTAGGTTAAGGTACAACATAGGTTAGGTTAAGGTACAACATAGGTTAGGTTAAGGTACAACATAGGTTAGGTTAAGGTACAACATAGGTTAGGTTAAGGTACAACATAGGTTAGGTTAGGTTAGGTT
>NW_025728545.1:7500-12500 GCF_021461385.2 Schistocerca piceifrons | reverse complement strand
TTAAGCCGCAGGCTCCACTCCTGGTGGTGCCCTTCCGTCAATTCCTTTAAGTTTCAGCTTTGCAACCATACTTCCCCCGGAACCCAAAAGCTTTGGTTTCCCGGAGGCTGCCCGCCGAGTCATCGGAGGAACTGCGGCGGATCGCTGGCTGGCATCGTTTATGGTTAGAACTAGGGCGGTATCTGATCGCCTTCGAACCTCTAACTTTCGTTCTTGATTAATGAAAACATACTTGGCAAATGCTTTCGCTTCTGTTCGTCTTGCGACGATCCAAGAATTTCACCTCTAACGTCGCAATACGAATGCCCCCGCCTGTCCCTATTAATCATTACCTCGGGTTCCGAAAACCAACAAAATAGAACCGAGGTCCTATTCCATTATTCCATGCACACAGTATTCAGGCGGGCTTGCCTGCTTTAAGCACTCTAATTTGTTCAAAGTAAACGTGCCGGCCCACCGAGACACTCAATAAAGAGCACCCTGGTAGGATTTCAACGGGGTCCGCCTCGGGACGCACGAGCACGCACGAGGCGGTCGCACGCCTTCGGCTCGCCCCACCGGCAGGACGTCCCACGATACATGCCAGTTAAACACCGACGGGCGGTGAACCAACAGCGTGGGACACAAATCCAACTACGAGCTTTTTAACCGCAACAACTTTAATATACGCTATTGGAGCTGGAATTACCGCGGCTGCTGGCACCAGACTTGCCCTCCAATAGATACTCGTTAAAGGATTTAAAGTGTACTCATTCCGATTACGGGGCCTCGGATGAGTCCCGTATCGTTATTTTTCGTCACTACCTCCCCGTGCCGGGAGTGGGTAATTTGCGCGCCTGCTGCCTTCCTTGGATGTGGTAGCCGTTTCTCAGGCTCCCTCTCCGGAATCGAACCCTGATTCCCCGTTACCCGTTACAACCATGGTAGGCGCAGAACCTACCATCGACAGTTGATAAGGCAGACATTTGAAAGATGCGTCGCCGGTACGAGGACCGTGCGATCAGCCCAAAGTTATTCAGAGTCACCAAGGCAAACGGACCGGACGAGCCGACCGATTGGTTTTGATCTAATAAAAGCGTCCCTTCCATCTCTGGTCGGGACTCTGTTTGCATGTATTAGCTCTAGAATTACCACAGTTATCCAAGTAACGTGGGTACGATCTAAGGAACCATAACTGATTTAATGAGCCATTCGCGGTTTCACCTTAATGCGGCTTGTACTGAGACATGCATGGCTTAATCTTTGAGACAAGCATATGACTACTGGCAGGATCAACCAGGGAGCTGCGTCAACTAGAGCTGAGCAGCCGGCCGCCCGGGAGTGTGTCCCGGGGGCCCGCGCGAACACGCAAGCGTCCGCTCAATCATTCTGCAAACAGGAGGAGGCTGAGCTCCCCTGCACAATACACCTCGAAACCCTCTCAGGTCCCGGCGGCGCGCAGCGCCGTCCCAAGTACTTGGTCGGGTTCGAGAGAGGCGCAATCGCCCGGAGTTAGGCGAGTAGACGCTTTCGGTGCGACCACCCGTGCTCCCAACTGAGCTTGCCGCTGCCGACAGAGGCCCGGGAGCGTGCTGTCGTGGCATTGCCGGCGGGAGACAACACGCGCCACCTACGGTGACCGGCAGCTCCAACGCCAGCGCCACAGAAGGACAAAAGCCCCACTTGGGTGCCGAAGCGAACTCTCCCAGCACAGCGCACGCGCCAACACATCCGCACAGCTGCGATACAAACCACCAGCGAGAACCGCTGGGGCGACCGAGCAGCAGACGGCGTCGCGGCGCCGAGCGCCGGGCGGCGGCGCATCCTCAACGCACACAGTCCTCAATCGGACCAGCACACTGAAGATGTCCACCGCGCTTCGCACCGGGCCCGCGAGGACCTACTTTGGCCGCACGGCGCCGCGCGCAGGGTGCGCCGGCGCGCAGCTGCGACGCCTGCCGCGTCCGTCGGCCGGCGCGCCTGCCACTGGCCGCCCCCACCAGCCGGCTGTAGCGCGTGCGCCCACGCACCGCGCGGCCAGCACGCCGGGAGGCGCCCCCTCACCGGCCGGGGACGGTCCCACCCAGCCACCGCCGCGTATCGCTTCACACCCAGATGCCGTTCAGTTTCGTCGGCATGGTGGGTATCGCTGGAACAACCGGTTCGTACCTCAACCTATCGTCGCCATCACCGATTCACCCCTAGCGAGAACAACCGCACCACAACAGGTTACCATTTGTTCATTTGCGTAACTTCACCAGAAAACGCAGGCGTCCATCGCCATTTGCAACTTCAACGATTATTGCATGCCTGTGTCAGGTGTCACGCCACACTACGTCTGCCCACATACACGCAACAAAATGTGCACGCCTAGACAATACGTGGAAGGTGGCCCCCGTACGTATGCGATGTCCATTGCTCGAACGACTGTCAACCGGCCTCTGTAGCATGTCGCAGATATGGAACGCGGTGCACCATGCCATCACGGTGTGTGAGGAGAGACGACTAGGTCCGAATACATCAACAGACAGCTCATGCTGATCGCCATCCACGGCGTCCGTTCCTCCCACACGTCTCTATGGCGTACCACACTGCAATCCAGCTCTCATAGGGAGACGACACGTAGCTGCGTGCACAATATTTGCACTGTATGGTCCGCCGTTTTTGGGCGCAGTCGTTGTACGGTCACACATGTGCCACGATGTATCATTCGGTACATAAGGACGAATGTGCAGTACAGATTGTGGTTTACGCGTACGACATTAGCGGACGGTTGACACAGGCCGCACCACAACGTAGCCTGAGTACGTCGCATGCGAAGGGCATTGAACATGCAAACTTCTCACCAACCAGCTTGCGAAGGCAGGGGGGCAAGGTGGGGACGTGGGGAGGGGCGGCATGTACGTCCTGCTGCCATCCACATTACAGTGTACAGCAGGAGCATGTGGAAAGTCAGCAAGACTTGCAAGGTGTTTAACATGAAGCGATACACAGGGGAGCGGGCAGTGCGAGTAGCGAACTATATTGCGAGGGTTGCGGGTGGGCAACACTACACTAATTGAACGAGTCGTATAACAATTACAGAGCAGGTTTAGGCGACAACATGGGTTACGTTAGGGGACAACGTGGGTTACGTTAGGGGACAACGTGGGTTACTTTAGGGGACAACGTGGGTTAGGTTAAGGCACAACGTGGGTTAGGTTAAGGCACAACGTGGGTTAGGTTAAGGCACAACGTGGGTTAGGTTAAGGCACAACGTGGGTTAGGTTAAGGCACAACGTGGGTTAGGTTAAGGCACAACGTGGGTTAGGTTAAGGCACAACGTGGGTTAGGTTAAGGCACAACGTGGGTTAGGTTAAGGCACAACATGGGTTAGGTTAAGGCACAACATGGGTTAGGTTAAGGCACAACGTGGGTTAGGTTAAGGCACAACGTGGGTTAGGTTAAGGCACAACGTGGGTTAGGTTAAGGCACAACATGGGTTAGGTTAAGGCACAACATGGGTTAGGTTAAGGCACAACATGGGTTAGGTTAAGGCACAACATGGGTTAGGTTAAGGCACAACATGGGTTAGGTTAAGGCACAACATGGGTTAGGTTAAGGCACAACATGGGTTAGGTTAAGGCACAACATGGGTTAGGTTAAGGCACAACGTGGGTTAGGTTAAGGCACAACGTGGGTTAGGTTAAGGCACAACATGGGTTAGGTTAAGGCACAACATGGGTTAGGTTAAGGCACAACATGGGTTAGGTTAAGGCACAACATGGGTTAGGTTAAGGCACAACATGGGTTAGGTTAAGGCACAACATGGGTTAGGTTAAGGTACAACATGGGTTAGGTTAAGGTACAACATGGGTTAGGTTAAGGTACAACATGGGTTAGGTTAAGGTACAACATGGGTTAGGTTAAGGTACAACATGGGTTAGGTTAAGGTACAACATGGGTTAGGTTAAGGTACAACATGGGTTAGGTTAAGGTACAACATGGGTTAGGTTAAGGTACAACATGGGTTAGGTTAAGGTACAACATGGGTTAGGTTAAGGTACAACATAGGTTAGGTTAAGGTACAACATAGGTTAGGTTAAGGTACAACATAGGTTAGGTTAAGGTACAACATAGGTTAGGTTAAGGTACAACATAGGTTAGGTTAAGGTACAACATAGGTTAGGTTAAGGTACAACATAGGTTAGGTTAAGGTACAACATAGGTTAGGTTAAGGTACAACATAGGTTAGGTTAAGGTACAACATAGGTTAGGTTAAGGTACAACATAGGTTAGGTTAAGGTACAACATAGGTTAGGTTAGGTTAGGTTAGGTTACACGTTGTTGTAAGGAAAGGTGTAGGGGGGGGGGGCGGGGGCGGCAGGTTCGTTGATAGTGATTATAGTAAGTGAATGCTTGTGACATGATCAGATTTGTCACGTCAGGATGCACCTTTGGCTTATTAGAGGCGGCGCTCCAATTCTATGCTTGTGTGAGACCTGTGTCTTTGACTCATGTCATTGTTTGTGCGCTGTGACAGGAGGTACTATTGTGATGTTGGGTGCACCGTTGTATAGGACATGTGTGGGTGTTGGTGCCTGGTCTGCGCAATGGTGGATGTCGAAAGGCTGGGATATTGTATTTTCCGCATGGACCTCCTGGTCTGGTTGTGATAGTGTGGATTGTGTAATGTGGCGGAGAAGATGCACTGGATGTTGTTCCATGCTGGTGCTTACATATTGTATGTGCGCCTGTTAGAAGCAGAGAGTGGTGCGTGATCAGAGTGTCTGGCTGACGTGTGGTTCCCATTGTGGGCAGACTCTTTCAGCATGTATACGGACAGTTGTGTATATTTGCTGTAGTTTGATGGCTCTGCATTGATTACTAATCAGCGCCGTGTGTACGGGTAATCTGGTTCCAGTCCAAAATGTTCCATCTGTGTACATTAGTGACAAAGACTCCCCCCATGCAGTGGGGCTCGGTCTGTTATAGCTCTTCCGCGTAATATATTTGCCCCACGTTTTTGCGACTGCGAGTGC
>NW_025728544.1:55000-60000 GCF_021461385.2 Schistocerca piceifrons | reverse complement strand
GAAAATAGACTTGGGATAGGGTGTGTCGTTGGCAAGTCCCCGGGGCGGTTAGTGTGTGTGGTGATAAGTCTGTAGGGGCGGGGGGGGGGGGGCGAGGTATTAGGAAATAGATAGATAGATAGTGGTGCCGTGGGTGTCGACAGTAGACATAGCACACTGCCACCTACAGGGATCCGACGGAACTACGCCACCCATGCCGGCAAAACAGTATCGCCATCTATGAAAATAGGGCGACACCACATGCAATACCGCCATCTATGCGCATCTGACAACACTACGTCCGCACCACAAAACATACCGCCATCTGTAGGTCTCCCGCAACATGACCTCCTGCAACGACGCTACCGCCATCTATGAGACGCCAAGCCGACTAAGACAGCGATGGCGCCACAGTGGCCGCCTTTCGACGCCACCCACAAAGGCTGCAGCCTCTGTCGACCATAGCACCCAATCTCCAGTGGCTCTGCCGCACGAAGCCGTGGACCGGCAATGACGCCACCCGCACCCGTTCGTGCACCACCCCAACCGCCAAACTCGCACCTCCAGCGGATGAACGGCGGACGTTTCCCGCACTCGTAAAGTGCAATCCACCCCTATAACTTGCGTTTCATGAAGAGTTATTTCCAATATGCGACATTCCCGCTGTCCGTATACATGAGCCGCGACCTGTACCACTTACGAGCGAGAGACGCGATCGCGTTGCTCACTGTACGGCGTCCGATACCGAGCCATCAGCATGTCGGTCCCCATGCGCGTTGCACTCGCACTCGCAGTCGCAAAAACGTGGGGCAAATATATTACGCGGAAGAGTTATAACAGACCGAGCCCCACTGCATGGGGGGAGTCTTTGTCACTAATGTACACAGATGGAACATTTTGGACTGGAACCAGATTACCCGTACACACGGCGCTGATTAGTAATCAATGCAGAGCCATCAAACTACAGCAAATATACACAACTGTCCGTATACATGCTGAAAGAGTCTGCCCAAAATGGGAACCACACGTCAGCCAGACACTCTGATCACGCACCACTCTCTGCTTCTAACAGGCGCACATACAATATGTAAGCACCAGCATGGAACAACATCCAGTGCATCTTCTCCGCCACATTACACAATCCACACTATCACAACCAGACCAGGAGGTCCGTGCGGAAAATACAATATCCCAGCCTTTCGACATCCACCATTGCGCAGACCAGGCACCAACACCCACACATGTCCTATACAACGGTGCACCCAACATCACAATAGTACCTCCTGTCACAGCGCACAAACAATGACATGAGTCAAAGACACAGGTCTCACACAAGCATAGAATTGGAGCGCCGCCTCTAATAAGCCAAAGGTGCATCCTGACGTGACAAATCTGATCATGTCACAAGCATTCACTTACTATAATCACTATCAACGAACCTGCCGCCCCCGCCCCCCCCCCCCCCCCCTACACCTTTCCGTACAACAACGTGTAACCTAACCTAACCTAACCTAACCTATGTTGTACCTTAACCTAACCTATGTTGTACCTTAACCTAACCTATGTTGTACCTTAACCTAACCTATGTTGTACCTTAACCTAACCTATGTTGTACCTTAACCTAACCCATGTTGTACCTTAACCTAACCCATGTTGTACCTTAACCTAACCCATGTTGTACCTTAACCTAACCCATGTTGTACCTTAACCTAACCCATGTTGTACCTTAACCTAACCCATGTTGTGCCTCAACCTAACCCATGTTGTGCCTCAACCTAACCCATGTTGTGCCTCAACCTAACCCATGTTGTGCCTCAACCTAACCCATGTTGTGCCTCAACCTAACCCATGTTGTGCCTTAACCTAACCCATGTTGTGCCTTAACCTAACCCATGTTGTGCCTTAACCTAACCCATGTTGTGCCTTAACCTAACCCATGTTGTGCCTTAACCTAACCCATGTTGTGCCTTAACCTAACCCATGTTGTGCCTTAACCTAACCCATGTTGTGCCTTAACCTAACCCATGTTGTCGCCTTAACGTAACCCACGTTGTCGCCTAAACCTGCTCTGTAATTGTTATACGACTCGTTCAATTACTGTAGTGTTGCCCACCCGCAACCCTCGCAATATAGTTCGCTACTCGCACTGCCCGCACCCCTGTGTATCGCTTCATGTTAAACACCTTGCAAGTCTTGCTCACTTTCCACATGCTCCTGCTGTACACTGTAATGTGGATGGCAGCAGGACGTACATGCCGCCCCTCCCCACGTCCCCACCTTGCCCCCTGCCTTCGCAAGCTGGTTGGTGAGAAGTTTGCATGTTCAATGCCCTTCGCATGCGACGTACTCAGGCTACGTTGTGGTGCGGCCTGTGTCAACTGTCCGCTGATGTCGTACGCGTGAACCACAATCTGTACTGCACATTCGTCCTTATGTACTGAATGATACATCGTGGCACATGTGTGACCGCACAACGACTGCGCCCAAAAACGGCGGACCATACAGTGCAAATATTGTGCACGCAGCTACGTGTCGTCTCCCTATGAGAGCTGGATTGCAGTGTGGTACGCCATAGAGACGTGTGGGAGGAACGGACGCCGTGGATGGCGATCAGCATGAGCTGTCTGTTGATGTATTCGGACCTAGTCGTCTCTCCTCACACACCGTGATGGCATGGTGCACCGCGTTCCATATCTGCGACATGCTACAGAGGCCGGTTGACAGTCGTTCGAGCAATGGACATCGCATACGTACGGGGGCCACCTTCCACGTATTGTCTAGGCGTGCACATTTTGTTGCGTGTATGTGGGCAGACGTAGTGTGGCGTGACACCTGACACAGGCATGCAATAATCGTTGAAGTTGCAAATGGCGATGGACGCCTGCGTTTTCTGGTGAAGTTACGCAAATGAACAAATGGTAACCTGTTGTGGTGCGGTTGTTCTCGCTAGGGGTGAATCGGTGATGGCGACGATAGGTTGAGGTACTAACCGGTTGTTCCAGCGATACCCACCATGCCGACGAAACTGAACGGCATCTGGGTGTGAAGCGATACGCGGCGGTGGCTGGGTGGGACCGTCCCCGGCCGGTGAGGGGGCGCCTCCCGGCGTGCTGGCCGCGCGGTGCGTGGGCGCACGCGCTACAGCCGGCTGGTGGGGGCGGCCAGTGGCAGGCGCGCCGGCCGACGGACGCGGCAGGCGTCGCAGCTGCGCGCCGGCGCACCCTGCGCGCGGCGCCGTGCGGCCAAAGTAGGTCCTCGCGGGCCCGGTGCGAAGCGCGGTGGACATCTTCAGTGTGCTGGTCCGATTGAGGACTGTGTGCGTTGAGGATGCGCCGCCGCCCGGCGCTCGGCGCCGCGACGCCGTCTGCTGCTCGGTCGCCCCAGCGGTTCTCGCTGGTGGTTTGTATCGCAGCTGTGCGGATGTGTTGGCGCGTGCGCTGTGCTGGGAGAGTTCGCTTCGGCACCCAAGTGGGGCTTTTGTCCTTCTGTGGCGCTGGCGTTGGAGCTGCCGGTCACCGTAGGTGGCGCGTGTTGTCTCCCGCCGGCAATGCCACGACAGCACGCTCCCGGGCCTCTGTCGGCAGCGGCAAGCTCAGTTGGGAGCACGGGTGGTCGCACCGAAAGCGTCTACTCGCCTAACTCCGGGCGATTGCGCCTCTCTCGAACCCGACCAAGTACTTGGGACGGCGCTGCGCGCCGCCGGGACCTGAGAGGGTTTCGAGGTGTATTGTGCAGGGGAGCTCAGCCTCCTCCTGTTTGCAGAATGATTGAGCGGACGCTTGCGTGTTCGCGCGGGCCCCCGGGACACACTCCCGGGCGGCCGGCTGCTCAGCTCTAGTTGACGCAGCTCCCTGGTTGATCCTGCCAGTAGTCATATGCTTGTCTCAAAGATTAAGCCATGCATGTCTCAGTACAAGCCGCATTAAGGTGAAACCGCGAATGGCTCATTAAATCAGTTATGGTTCCTTAGATCGTACCCACGTTACTTGGATAACTGTGGTAATTCTAGAGCTAATACATGCAAACAGAGTCCCGACCAGAGATGGAAGGGACGCTTTTATTAGATCAAAACCAATCGGTCGGCTCGTCCGGTCCGTTTGCCTTGGTGACTCTGAATAACTTTGGGCTGATCGCACGGTCCTCGTACCGGCGACGCATCTTTCAAATGTCTGCCTTATCAACTGTCGATGGTAGGTTCTGCGCCTACCATGGTTGTAACGGGTAACGGGGAATCAGGGTTCGATTCCGGAGAGGGAGCCTGAGAAACGGCTACCACATCCAAGGAAGGCAGCAGGCGCGCAAATTACCCACTCCCGGCACGGGGAGGTAGTGACGAAAAATAACGATACGGGACTCATCCGAGGCCCCGTAATCGGAATGAGTACACTTTAAATCCTTTAACGAGTATCTATTGGAGGGCAAGTCTGGTGCCAGCAGCCGCGGTAATTCCAGCTCCAATAGCGTATATTAAAGTTGTTGCGGTTAAAAAGCTCGTAGTTGGATTTGTGTCCCACGCTGTTGGTTCACCGCCCGTCGGTGTTTAACTGGCATGTATCGTGGGACGTCCTGCCGGTGGGGCGAGCTGAAGGCGTGCGACCGCCTCGTGCGTGCTCGTGCGTCCCGAGGCGGACCCCGTTGAAATCCTACCAGGGTGCTCTTTATTGAGTGTCTCGGTGGGCCGGCACGTTTACTTTGAACAAATTAGAGTGCTTAAAGCAGGCAAGCCCGCCTGAATACTGTGTGCATGGAATAATGGAATAGGACCTCGGTTCTATTTTGTTGGTTTTCGGAACCCGAGGTAATGATTAATAGGGACAGGCGGGGGCATTCGTATTGCGACGTTAGAGGTGAAATTCTTGGATCGTCGCAAGACGAACAGAAGCGAAAGCATTTGCCAAGTATGTTTTCATTAATCAAGAACGAAAGTTAGAGGTTCGAAGGCGATCAGATACCGCCCTAGTTCTAACCATAAACGATGCCAGCCAGCGATCCGCCGCAGTTCCTCCGATGACTCGGCGGGC
>NW_025728544.1:45000-47500 GCF_021461385.2 Schistocerca piceifrons | reverse complement strand
CAAAGGTGCATCCTGACGTGACAAATCTGATCATGTCACAAGCATTCACTTACTATAATCACTATCAACGAACCTGCCGCCCCCGCCCCCCCCCCCCCCTACACCTTTCCGTACAACAACGTGTAACCTAACCTAACCTAACCTAACCTATGTTGTACCTTAACCTAACCTATGTTGTACCTTAACCTAACCTATGTTGTACCTTAACCTAACCTATGTTGTACCTTAACCTAACCTATGTTGTACCTTAACCTAACCTATGTTGTACCTTAACCTAACCTATGTTGTACCTTAACCTAACCCATGTTGTACCTTAACCTAACCCATGTTGTACCTTAACCTAACCCATGTTGTACCTTAACCTAACCCATGTTGTACCTTAACCTAACCCATGTTGTACCTTAACCTAACCCATGTTGTGCCTCAACCTAACCCATGTTGTGCCTCAACCTAACCCATGTTGTGCCTCAACCTAACCCATGTTGTGCCTCAACCTAACCCATGTTGTGCCTCAACCTAACCCATGTTGTGCCTTAACCTAACCCATGTTGTGCCTTAACCTAACCCATGTTGTGCCTTAACCTAACCCATGTTGTGCCTTAACCTAACCCATGTTGTGCCTTAACCTAACCCATGTTGTGCCTTAACCTAACCCATGTTGTGCCTTAACCTAACCCATGTTGTGCCTTAACCTAACCCATGTTGTCGCCTTAACGTAACCCACGTTGTCGCCTAAACCTGCTCTGTAATTGTTATACGACTCGTTCAATTACTGTAGTGTTGCCCACCCGCAACCCTCGCAATATAGTTCGCTACTCGCACTGCCCGCACCCCTGTGTATCGCTTCATGTTAAACACCTTGCAAGTCTTGCTCACTTTCCACATGCTCCTGCTGTACACTGTAATGTGGATGGCAGCAGGACGTACATGCCGCCCCTCCCCACGTCCCCACCTTGCCCCCTGCCTTCGCAAGCTGGTTGGTGAGAAGTTTGCATGTTCAATGCCCTTCGCATGCGACGTACTCAGGCTACGTTGTGGTGCGGCCTGTGTCAACTGTCCGCTGATGTCGTACGCGTGAACCACAATCTGTACTGCACATTCGTCCTTATGTACTGAATGATACATCGTGGCACATGTGTGACCGCACAACGACTGCGCCCAAAAACGGCGGACCATACAGTGCAAATATTGTGCACGCAGCTACGTGTCGTCTCCCTATGAGAGCTGGATTGCAGTGTGGTACGCCATAGAGACGTGTGGGAGGAACGGACGCCGTGGATGGCGATCAGCATGAGCTGTCTGTTGATGTATTCGGACCTAGTCGTCTCTCCTCACACACCGTGATGGCATGGTGCACCGCGTTCCATATCTGCGACATGCTACAGAGGCCGGTTGACAGTCGTTCGAGCAATGGACATCGCATACGTACGGGGGCCACCTTCCACGTATTGTCTAGGCGTGCACATTTTGTTGCGTGTATGTGGGCAGACGTAGTGTGGCGTGACACCTGACACAGGCATGCAATAATCGTTGAAGTTGCAAATGGCGATGGACGCCTGCGTTTTCTGGTGAAGTTACGCAAATGAACAAATGGTAACCTGTTGTGGTGCGGTTGTTCTCGCTAGGGGTGAATCGGTGATGGCGACGATAGGTTGAGGTACTAACCGGTTGTTCCAGCGATACCCACCATGCCGACGAAACTGAACGGCATCTGGGTGTGAAGCGATACGCGGCGGTGGCTGGGTGGGACCGTCCCCGGCCGGTGAGGGGGCGCCTCCCGGCGTGCTGGCCGCGCGGTGCGTGGGCGCACGCGCTACAGCCGGCTGGTGGGGGCGGCCAGTGGCAGGCGCGCCGGCCGACGGACGCGGCAGGCGTCGCAGCTGCGCGCCGGCGCACCCTGCGCGCGGCGCCGTGCGGCCAAAGTAGGTCCTCGCGGGCCCGGTGCGAAGCGCGGTGGACATCTTCAGTGTGCTGGTCCGATTGAGGACTGTGTGCGTTGAGGATGCGCCGCCGCCCGGCGCTCGGCGCCGCGACGCCGTCTGCTGCTCGGTCGCCCCAGCGGTTCTCGCTGGTGGTTTGTATCGCAGCTGTGCGGATGTGTTGGCGCGTGCGCTGTGCTGGGAGAGTTCGCTTCGGCACCCAAGTGGGGCTTTTGTCCTTCTGTGGCGCTGGCGTTGGAGCTGCCGGTCACCGTAGGTGGCGCGTGTTGTCTCCCGCCGGCAATGCCACGACAGCACGCTCCCGGGCCTCTGTCGGCAGCGGCAAGCTCAGTTGGGAGCACGGGTGGTCGCACCGAAAGCGTCTACTCGCCTAACTCCGGGCGATTGCGCCTCTCTCGAACCCGACCAAGTACTTGGGACGGCGCTGCGCGCCGCCGGGACCTGAGAGGGTTTCGAGGTGTATTGTGCAGGGGAGCTCAGCCTCCTCCTGTTTGCAGAATGATTGAGCGGACGCTTGCGTGTTCGCGCGGGCCCCCGGGACACACTCCCGGGCGGCCGGC
>NW_025728544.1:32500-37500 GCF_021461385.2 Schistocerca piceifrons | reverse complement strand
ATAGCACACTGCCACCTACAGGGATCCGACGGAACTACGCCACCCATGCCGGCAAAACAGTATCGCCATCTATGAAAATAGGGCGACACCACATGCAATACCGCCATCTATGCGCATCTGACAACACTACGTCCGCACCACAAAACATACCGCCATCTGTAGGTCTCCCGCAACATGACCTCCTGCAACGACGCTACCGCCATCTATGAGACGCCAAGCCGACTAAGACAGCGATGGCGCCACAGTGGCCGCCTTTCGACGCCACCCACAAAGGCTGCAGCCTCTGTCGACCATAGCACCCAATCTCCAGTGGCTCTGCCGCACGAAGCCGTGGACCGGCAATGACGCCACCCGCACCCGTTCGTGCACCACCCCAACCGCCAAACTCGCACCTCCAGCGGATGAACGGCGGACGTTTCCCGCACTCGTAAAGTGCAATCCACCCCTATAACTTGCGTTTCATGAAGAGTTATTTCCAATATGCGACATTCCCGCTGTCCGTATACATGAGCCGCGACCTGTACCATTTACGAGCGAGAGACGCGATCGCGTTGCTCACTGTACGGCGTCCGATACCGAGCCATCAGCATGTCGGTCCCCATGCGCGTTGCACTCGCACTCGCAGTCGCAAAAACGTGGGGCAAATATATTACGCGGAAGAGTTATAACAGACCGAGCCCCACTGCATGGGGGGAGTCTTTGTCACTAATGTACACAGATGGAACATTTTGGACTGGAACCAGATTACCCGTACACACGGCGCTGATTAGTAATCAATGCAGAGCCATCAAACTACAGCAAATATACACAACTGTCCGTATACATGCTGAAAGAGTCTGCCCAAAATGGGAACCACACGTCAGCCAGACACTCTGATCACGCACCACTCTCTGCTTCTAACAGGCGCACATACAATATGTAAGCACCAGCATGGAACAACATCCAGTGCATCTTCTCCGCCACATTACACAATCCACACTATCACAACCAGACCAGGAGGTCCGTGCGGAAAATACAATATCCCAGCCTTTCGACATCCACCATTGCGCAGACCAGGCACCAACACCCACACATGTCCTATACAACGGTGCACCCAACATCACAATAGTACCTCCTGTCACAGCGCACAAACAATGACATGAGTCAAAGACACAGGTCTCACACAAGCATAGAATTGGAGCGCCGCCTCTAATAAGCCAAAGGTGCATCCTGACGTGACAAATCTGATCATGTCACAAGCATTCACTTACTATAATCACTATCAACGAACCTGCCGCCCCCGCCCCCCCCCCCCCCCTACACCTTTCCGTACAACAACGTGTAACCTAACCTAACCTAACCTAACCTATGTTGTACCTTAACCTAACCTATGTTGTACCTTAACCTAACCTATGTTGTACCTTAACCTAACCTATGTTGTACCTTAACCTAACCTATGTTGTACCTTAACCTAACCTATGTTGTACCTTAACCTAACCTATGTTGTACCTTAACCTAACCCATGTTGTACCTTAACCTAACCCATGTTGTACCTTAACCTAACCCATGTTGTACCTTAACCTAACCCATGTTGTACCTTAACCTAACCCATGTTGTACCTTAACCTAACCCATGTTGTGCCTCAACCTAACCCATGTTGTGCCTCAACCTAACCCATGTTGTGCCTCAACCTAACCCATGTTGTGCCTCAACCTAACCCATGTTGTGCCTCAACCTAACCCATGTTGTGCCTCAACCTAACCCATGTTGTGCCTTAACCTAACCCATGTTGTGCCTTAACCTAACCCATGTTGTGCCTTAACCTAACCCATGTTGTGCCTTAACCTAACCCATGTTGTGCCTTAACCTAACCCATGTTGTGCCTTAACCTAACCCATGTTGTGCCTTAACCTAACCCATGTTGTCGCCTTAACGTAACCCACGTTGTCGCCTAAACCTGCTCTGTAATTGTTATACGACTCGTTCAATTACTGTAGTGTTGCCCACCCGCAACCCTCGCAATATAGTTCGCTACTCGCACTGCCCGCACCCCTGTGTATCGCTTCATGTTAAACACCTTGCAAGTCTTGCTCACTTTCCACATGCTCCTGCTGTACACTGTAATGTGGATGGCAGCAGGACGTACATGCCGCCCCTCCCCACGTCCCCACCTTGCCCCCTGCCTTCGCAAGCTGGTTGGTGAGAAGTTTGCATGTTCAATGCCCTTCGCATGCGACGTACTCAGGCTACGTTGTGGTGCGGCCTGTGTCAACTGTCCGCTGATGTCGTACGCGTGAACCACAATCTGTACTGCACATTCGTCCTTATGTACTGAATGATACATCGTGGCACATGTGTGACCGCACAACGACTGCGCCCAAAAACGGCGGACCATACAGTGCAAATATTGTGCACGCAGCTACGTGTCGTCTCCCTATGAGAGCTGGATTGCAGTGTGGTACGCCATAGAGACGTGTGGGAGGAACGGACGCCGTGGATGGCGATCAGCATGAGCTGTCTGTTGATGTATTCGGACCTAGTCGTCTCTCCTCACACACCGTGATGGCATGGTGCACCGCGTTCCATATCTGCGACATGCTACAGAGGCCGGTTGACAGTCGTTCGAGCAATGGACATCGCATACGTACGGGGGCCACCTTCCACGTATTGTCTAGGCGTGCACATTTTGTTGCGTGTATGTGGGCAGACGTAGTGTGGCGTGACACCTGACACAGGCATGCAATAATCGTTGAAGTTGCAAATGGCGATGGACGCCTGCGTTTTCTGGTGAAGTTACGCAAATGAACAAATGGTAACCTGTTGTGGTGCGGTTGTTCTCGCTAGGGGTGAATCGGTGATGGCGACGATAGGTTGAGGTACTAACCGGTTGTTCCAGCGATACCCACCATGCCGACGAAACTGAACGGCATCTGGGTGTGAAGCGATACGCGGCGGTGGCTGGGTGGGACCGTCCCCGGCCGGTGAGGGGGCGCCTCCCGGCGTGCTGGCCGCGCGGTGCGTGGGCGCACGCGCTACAGCCGGCTGGTGGGGGCGGCCAGTGGCAGGCGCGCCGGCCGACGGACGCGGCAGGCGTCGCAGCTGCGCGCCGGCGCACCCTGCGCGCGGCGCCGTGCGGCCAAAGTAGGTCCTCGCGGGCCCGGTGCGAAGCGCGGTGGACATCTTCAGTGTGCTGGTCCGATTGAGGACTGTGTGCGTTGAGGATGCGCCGCCGCCCGGCGCTCGGCGCCGCGACGCCGTCTGCTGCTCGGTCGCCCCAGCGGTTCTCGCTGGTGGTTTGTATCGCAGCTGTGCGGATGTGTTGGCGCGTGCGCTGTGCTGGGAGAGTTCGCTTCGGCACCCAAGTGGGGCTTTTGTCCTTCTGTGGCGCTGGCGTTGGAGCTGCCGGTCACCGTAGGTGGCGCGTGTTGTCTCCCGCCGGCAATGCCACGACAGCACGCTCCCGGGCCTCTGTCGGCAGCGGCAAGCTCAGTTGGGAGCACGGGTGGTCGCACCGAAAGCGTCTACTCGCCTAACTCCGGGCGATTGCGCCTCTCTCGAACCCGACCAAGTACTTGGGACGGCGCTGCGCGCCGCCGGGACCTGAGAGGGTTTCGAGGTGTATTGTGCAGGGGAGCTCAGCCTCCTCCTGTTTGCAGAATGATTGAGCGGACGCTTGCGTGTTCGCGCGGGCCCCCGGGACACACTCCCGGGCGGCCGGCTGCTCAGCTCTAGTTGACGCAGCTCCCTGGTTGATCCTGCCAGTAGTCATATGCTTGTCTCAAAGATTAAGCCATGCATGTCTCAGTACAAGCCGCATTAAGGTGAAACCGCGAATGGCTCATTAAATCAGTTATGGTTCCTTAGATCGTACCCACGTTACTTGGATAACTGTGGTAATTCTAGAGCTAATACATGCAAACAGAGTCCCGACCAGAGATGGAAGGGACGCTTTTATTAGATCAAAACCAATCGGTCGGCTCGTCCGGTCCGTTTGCCTTGGTGACTCTGAATAACTTTGGGCTGATCGCACGGTCCTCGTACCGGCGACGCATCTTTCAAATGTCTGCCTTATCAACTGTCGATGGTAGGTTCTGCGCCTACCATGGTTGTAACGGGTAACGGGGAATCAGGGTTCGATTCCGGAGAGGGAGCCTGAGAAACGGCTACCACATCCAAGGAAGGCAGCAGGCGCGCAAATTACCCACTCCCGGCACGGGGAGGTAGTGACGAAAAATAACGATACGGGACTCATCCGAGGCCCCGTAATCGGAATGAGTACACTTTAAATCCTTTAACGAGTATCTATTGGAGGGCAAGTCTGGTGCCAGCAGCCGCGGTAATTCCAGCTCCAATAGCGTATATTAAAGTTGTTGCGGTTAAAAAGCTCGTAGTTGGATTTGTGTCCCACGCTGTTGGTTCACCGCCCGTCGGTGTTTAACTGGCATGTATCGTGGGACGTCCTGCCGGTGGGGCGAGCTGAAGGCGTGCGACCGCCTCGTGCGTGCTCGTGCGTCCCGAGGCGGACCCCGTTGAAATCCTACCAGGGTGCTCTTTATTGAGTGTCTCGGTGGGCCGGCACGTTTACTTTGAACAAATTAGAGTGCTTAAAGCAGGCAAGCCCGCCTGAATACTGTGTGCATGGAATAATGGAATAGGACCTCGGTTCTATTTTGTTGGTTTTCGGAACCCGAGGTAATGATTAATAGGGACAGGCGGGGGCATTCGTATTGCGACGTTAGAGGTGAAATTCTTGGATCGTCGCAAGACGAACAGAAGCGAAAGCATTTGCCAAGTATGTTTTCATTAATCAAGAACGAAAGTTAGAGGTTCGAAGGCGATCAGATACCGCCCTAGTTCTAACCATAAACGATGCCAGCCAGCGATCCGCCGCAGTTCCTCCGATGACTCGGCGGGCAGCCTCCGGGAAACCAAAGCTTTTGGGTTCCGGGGGAAGTATGGTTGCAAAGCTGAAACTTAAAGGAATTGACGGAAGGGCACCACCAGGAGTGGAGCCTGCGGCT
>NW_025728544.1:22500-25000 GCF_021461385.2 Schistocerca piceifrons | reverse complement strand
TTTCCGTACAACAACGTGTAACCTAACCTAACCTAACCTAACCTATGTTGTACCTTAACCTAACCTATGTTGTACCTTAACCTAACCTATGTTGTACCTTAACCTAACCTATGTTGTACCTTAACCTAACCTATGTTGTACCTTAACCTAACCTATGTTGTACCTTAACCTAACCTATGTTGTACCTTAACCTAACCTATGTTGTACCTTAACCTAACCCATGTTGTACCTTAACCTAACCCATGTTGTACCTTAACCTAACCCATGTTGTACCTTAACCTAACCCATGTTGTACCTTAACCTAACCCATGTTGTACCTCAACCTAACCCATGTTGTGCCTCAACCTAACCCATGTTGTGCCTCAACCTAACCCATGTTGTGCCTCAACCTAACCCATGTTGTGCCTCAACCTAACCCATGTTGTGCCTCAACCTAACCCATGTTGTGCCTTAACCTAACCCATGTTGTGCCTTAACCTAACCCATGTTGTGCCTTAACCTAACCCATGTTGTGCCTTAACCTAACCCATGTTGTGCCTTAACCTAACCCATGTTGTGCCTTAACCTAACCCATGTTGTGCCTTAACCTAACCCATGTTGTGCCTTAACCTAACCCATGTTGTCGCCTTAACGTAACCCACGTTGTCGCCTAAACCTGCTCTGTAATTGTTATACGACTCGTTCAATTACTGTAGTGTTGCCCACCCGCAACCCTCGCAATATAGTTCGCTACTCGCACTGCCCGCACCCCTGTGTATCGCTTCATGTTAAACACCTTGCAAGTCTTGCTCACTTTCCACATGCTCCTGCTGTACACTGTAATGTGGATGGCAGCAGGACGTACATGCCGCCCCTCCCCACGTCCCCACCTTGCCCCCTGCCTTCGCAAGCTGGTTGGTGAGAAGTTTGCATGTTCAATGCCCTTCGCATGCGACGTACTCAGGCTACGTTGTGGTGCGGCCTGTGTCAACTGTCCGCTGATGTCGTACGCGTGAACCACAATCTGTACTGCACATTCGTCCTTATGTACTGAATGATACATCGTGGCACATGTGTGACCGCACAACGACTGCGCCCAAAAACGGCGGACCATACAGTGCAAATATTGTGCACGCAGCTACGTGTCGTCTCCCTATGAGAGCTGGATTGCAGTGTGGTACGCCATAGAGACGTGTGGGAGGAACGGACGCCGTGGATGGCGATCAGCATGAGCTGTCTGTTGATGTATTCGGACCTAGTCGTCTCTCCTCACACACCGTGATGGCATGGTGCACCGCGTTCCATATCTGCGACATGCTACAGAGGCCGGTTGACAGTCGTTCGAGCAATGGACATCGCATACGTACGGGGGCCACCTTCCACGTATTGTCTAGGCGTGCACATTTTGTTGCGTGTATGTGGGCAGACGTAGTGTGGCGTGACACCTGACACAGGCATGCAATAATCGTTGAAGTTGCAAATGGCGATGGACGCCTGCGTTTTCTGGTGAAGTTACGCAAATGAACAAATGGTAACCTGTTGTGGTGCGGTTGTTCTCGCTAGGGGTGAATCGGTGATGGCGACGATAGGTTGAGGTACTAACCGGTTGTTCCAGCGATACCCACCATGCCGACGAAACTGAACGGCATCTGGGTGTGAAGCGATACGCGGCGGTGGCTGGGTGGGACCGTCCCCGGCCGGTGAGGGGGCGCCTCCCGGCGTGCTGGCCGCGCGGTGCGTGGGCGCACGCGCTACAGCCGGCTGGTGGGGGCGGCCAGTGGCAGGCGCGCCGGCCGACGGACGCGGCAGGCGTCGCAGCTGCGCGCCGGCGCACCCTGCGCGCGGCGCCGTGCGGCCAAAGTAGGTCCTCGCGGGCCCGGTGCGAAGCGCGGTGGACATCTTCAGTGTGCTGGTCCGATTGAGGACTGTGTGCGTTGAGGATGCGCCGCCGCCCGGCGCTCGGCGCCGCGACGCCGTCTGCTGCTCGGTCGCCCCAGCGGTTCTCGCTGGTGGTTTGTATCGCAGCTGTGCGGATGTGTTGGCGCGTGCGCTGTGCTGGGAGAGTTCGCTTCGGCACCCAAGTGGGGCTTTTGTCCTTCTGTGGCGCTGGCGTTGGAGCTGCCGGTCACCGTAGGTGGCGCGTGTTGTCTCCCGCCGGCAATGCCACGACAGCACGCTCCCGGGCCTCTGTCGGCAGCGGCAAGCTCAGTTGGGAGCACGGGTGGTCGCACCGAAAGCGTCTACTCGCCTAACTCCGGGCGATTGCGCCTCTCTCGAACCCGACCAAGTACTTGGGACGGCGCTGCGCGCCGCCGGGACCTGAGAGGGTTTCGAGGTGTATTGTGCAGGGGAGCTCAGCCTCCTCCTGTTTGCAGAATGATTGAGCGGACGCTTGCGTGTTCGCGCGGGCCCCCGGGACACACTCCCGGGCGGCCGGCTGCTCAGCTCTAGTTGACGCAGCTCCCTGGTTGATCCTGCCAGTAGTCATATGCTTGTCTCAAAGATTAAGCCATGCATGTCT
>NW_025728544.1:10000-15000 GCF_021461385.2 Schistocerca piceifrons | reverse complement strand
GACACCACATGCAATACCGCCATCTATGCGCATCTGACAACACTACGTCCGCACCACAAAACATACCGCCATCTGTAGGTCTCCCGCAACATGACCTCCTGCAACGACGCTACCGCCATCTATGAGACGCCAAGCCGACTAAGACAGCGATGGCGCCACAGTGGCCGCCTTTCGACGCCACCCACAAAGGCTGCAGCCTCTGTCGACCATAGCACCCAATCTCCAGTGGCTCTGCCGCACGAAGCCGTGGACCGGCAATGACGCCACCCGCACCCGTTCGTGCACCACCCCAACCGCCAAACTCGCACCTCCAGCGGATGAACGGCGGACGTTTCCCGCACTCGTAAAGTGCAATCCACCCCTATAACTTGCGTTTCATGAAGAGTTATTTCCAATATGCGACATTCCCGCTGTCCGTATACATGAGCCGCGACCTGTACCACTTACGAGCGAGAGACGCGATCGCGTTGCTCACTGTACGGCGTCCGATACCGAGCCATCAGCATGTCGGTCCCCATGCGCGTTGCACTCGCACTCGCAGTCGCAAAAACGTGGGGCAAATATATTACGCGGAAGAGTTATAACAGACCGAGCCCCACTGCATGGGGGGAGTCTTTGTCACTAATGTACACAGATGGAACATTTTGGACTGGAACCAGATTACCCGTACACACGGCGCTGATTAGTAATCAATGCAGAGCCATCAAACTACAGCAAATATACACAACTGTCCGTATACATGCTGAAAGAGTCTGCCCAAAATGGGAACCACACGTCAGCCAGACACTCTGATCACGCACCACTCTCTGCTTCTAACAGGCGCACATACAATATGTAAGCACCAGCATGGAACAACATCCAGTGCATCTTCTCCGCCACATTACACAATCCACACTATCACAACCAGACCAGGAGGTCCGTGCGGAAAATACAATATCCCAGCCTTTCGACATCCACCATTGCGCAGACCAGGCACCAACACCCACACATGTCCTATACAACGGTGCACCCAACATCACAATAGTACCTCCTGTCACAGCGCACAAACAATGACATGAGTCAAAGACACAGGTCTCACACAAGCATAGAATTGGAGCGCCGCCTCTAATAAGCCAAAGGTGCATCCTGACGTGACAAATCTGATCATGTCACAAGCATTCACTTACTATAATCACTATCAACGAACCTGCCGCCCCCGCCCCCCCCCCCCCTACACCTTTCCGTACAACAACGTGTAACCTAACCTAACCTAACCTAACCTATGTTGTACCTTAACCTAACCTATGTTGTACCTTAACCTAACCTATGTTGTACCTTAACCTAACCTATGTTGTACCTTAACCTAACCTATGTTGTACCTTAACCTAACCTATGTTGTACCTTAACCTAACCTATGTTGTACCTTAACCTAACCCATGTTGTACCTTAACCTAACCCATGTTGTACCTTAACCTAACCCATGTTGTACCTTAACCTAACCCATGTTGTACCTTAACCTAACCCATGTTGTACCTTAACCTAACCCATGTTGTGCCTCAACCTAACCCATGTTGTGCCTCAACCTAACCCATGTTGTGCCTCAACCTAACCCATGTTGTGCCTCAACCTAACCCATGTTGTGCCTCAACCTAACCCATGTTGTGCCTTAACCTAACCCATGTTGTGCCTTAACCTAACCCATGTTGTGCCTTAACCTAACCCATGTTGTGCCTTAACCTAACCCATGTTGTGCCTTAACCTAACCCATGTTGTGCCTTAACCTAACCCATGTTGTGCCTTAACCTAACCCATGTTGTGCCTTAACCTAACCCATGTTGTCGCCTTAACGTAACCCACGTTGTCGCCTAAACCTGCTCTGTAATTGTTATACGACTCGTTCAATTACTGTAGTGTTGCCCACCCGCAACCCTCGCAATATAGTTCGCTACTCGCACTGCCCGCACCCCTGTGTATCGCTTCATGTTAAACACCTTGCAAGTCTTGCTCACTTTCCACATGCTCCTGCTGTACACTGTAATGTGGATGGCAGCAGGACGTACATGCCGCCCCTCCCCACGTCCCCACCTTGCCCCCTGCCTTCGCAAGCTGGTTGGTGAGAAGTTTGCATGTTCAATGCCCTTCGCATGCGACGTACTCAGGCTACGTTGTGGTGCGGCCTGTGTCAACTGTCCGCTGATGTCGTACGCGTGAACCACAATCTGTACTGCACATTCGTCCTTATGTACTGAATGATACATCGTGGCACATGTGTGACCGCACAACGACTGCGCCCAAAAACGGCGGACCATACAGTGCAAATATTGTGCACGCAGCTACGTGTCGTCTCCCTATGAGAGCTGGATTGCAGTGTGGTACGCCATAGAGACGTGTGGGAGGAACGGACGCCGTGGATGGCGATCAGCATGAGCTGTCTGTTGATGTATTCGGACCTAGTCGTCTCTCCTCACACACCGTGATGGCATGGTGCACCGCGTTCCATATCTGCGACATGCTACAGAGGCCGGTTGACAGTCGTTCGAGCAATGGACATCGCATACGTACGGGGGCCACCTTCCACGTATTGTCTAGGCGTGCACATTTTGTTGCGTGTATGTGGGCAGACGTAGTGTGGCGTGACACCTGACACAGGCATGCAATAATCGTTGAAGTTGCAAATGGCGATGGACGCCTGCGTTTTCTGGTGAAGTTACGCAAATGAACAAATGGTAACCTGTTGTGGTGCGGTTGTTCTCGCTAGGGGTGAATCGGTGATGGCGACGATAGGTTGAGGTACTAACCGGTTGTTCCAGCGATACCCACCATGCCGACGAAACTGAACGGCATCTGGGTGTGAAGCGATACGCGGCGGTGGCTGGGTGGGACCGTCCCCGGCCGGTGAGGGGGCGCCTCCCGGCGTGCTGGCCGCGCGGTGCGTGGGCGCACGCGCTACAGCCGGCTGGTGGGGGCGGCCAGTGGCAGGCGCGCCGGCCGACGGACGCGGCAGGCGTCGCAGCTGCGCGCCGGCGCACCCTGCGCGCGGCGCCGTGCGGCCAAAGTAGGTCCTCGCGGGCCCGGTGCGAAGCGCGGTGGACATCTTCAGTGTGCTGGTCCGATTGAGGACTGTGTGCGTTGAGGATGCGCCGCCGCCCGGCGCTCGGCGCCGCGACGCCGTCTGCTGCTCGGTCGCCCCAGCGGTTCTCGCTGGTGGTTTGTATCGCAGCTGTGCGGATGTGTTGGCGCGTGCGCTGTGCTGGGAGAGTTCGCTTCGGCACCCAAGTGGGGCTTTTGTCCTTCTGTGGCGCTGGCGTTGGAGCTGCCGGTCACCGTAGGTGGCGCGTGTTGTCTCCCGCCGGCAATGCCACGACAGCACGCTCCCGGGCCTCTGTCGGCAGCGGCAAGCTCAGTTGGGAGCACGGGTGGTCGCACCGAAAGCGTCTACTCGCCTAACTCCGGGCGATTGCGCCTCTCTCGAACCCGACCAAGTACTTGGGACGGCGCTGCGCGCCGCCGGGACCTGAGAGGGTTTCGAGGTGTATTGTGCAGGGGAGCTCAGCCTCCTCCTGTTTGCAGAATGATTGAGCGGACGCTTGCGTGTTCGCGCGGGCCCCCGGGACACACTCCCGGGCGGCCGGCTGCTCAGCTCTAGTTGACGCAGCTCCCTGGTTGATCCTGCCAGTAGTCATATGCTTGTCTCAAAGATTAAGCCATGCATGTCTCAGTACAAGCCGCATTAAGGTGAAACCGCGAATGGCTCATTAAATCAGTTATGGTTCCTTAGATCGTACCCACGTTACTTGGATAACTGTGGTAATTCTAGAGCTAATACATGCAAACAGAGTCCCGACCAGAGATGGAAGGGACGCTTTTATTAGATCAAAACCAATCGGTCGGCTCGTCCGGTCCGTTTGCCTTGGTGACTCTGAATAACTTTGGGCTGATCGCACGGTCCTCGTACCGGCGACGCATCTTTCAAATGTCTGCCTTATCAACTGTCGATGGTAGGTTCTGCGCCTACCATGGTTGTAACGGGTAACGGGGAATCAGGGTTCGATTCCGGAGAGGGAGCCTGAGAAACGGCTACCACATCCAAGGAAGGCAGCAGGCGCGCAAATTACCCACTCCCGGCACGGGGAGGTAGTGACGAAAAATAACGATACGGGACTCATCCGAGGCCCCGTAATCGGAATGAGTACACTTTAAATCCTTTAACGAGTATCTATTGGAGGGCAAGTCTGGTGCCAGCAGCCGCGGTAATTCCAGCTCCAATAGCGTATATTAAAGTTGTTGCGGTTAAAAAGCTCGTAGTTGGATTTGTGTCCCACGCTGTTGGTTCACCGCCCGTCGGTGTTTAACTGGCATGTATCGTGGGACGTCCTGCCGGTGGGGCGAGCTGAAGGCGTGCGACCGCCTCGTGCGTGCTCGTGCGTCCCGAGGCGGACCCCGTTGAAATCCTACCAGGGTGCTCTTTATTGAGTGTCTCGGTGGGCCGGCACGTTTACTTTGAACAAATTAGAGTGCTTAAAGCAGGCAAGCCCGCCTGAATACTGTGTGCATGGAATAATGGAATAGGACCTCGGTTCTATTTTGTTGGTTTTCGGAACCCGAGGTAATGATTAATAGGGACAGGCGGGGGCATTCGTATTGCGACGTTAGAGGTGAAATTCTTGGATCGTCGCAAGACGAACAGAAGCGAAAGCATTTGCCAAGTATGTTTTCATTAATCAAGAACGAAAGTTAGAGGTTCGAAGGCGATCAGATACCGCCCTAGTTCTAACCATAAACGATGCCAGCCAGCGATCCGCCGCAGTTCCTCCGATGACTCGGCGGGCAGCCTCCGGGAAACCAAAGCTTTTGGGTTCCGGGGGAAGTATGGTTGCAAAGCTGAAACTTAAAGGAATTGACGGAAGGGCACCACCAGGAGTGGAGCCTGCGGCTTAATTTGACTCAACACGGGAAACCTCACCAGGCCCGGACACCGGAAGGATTGACAGATTGATAGCTCTTTCTTGATTCGGTGGGTG
>NW_025728544.1:0-2500 GCF_021461385.2 Schistocerca piceifrons | reverse complement strand
TGTACCTTAACCTAACCTATGTTGTACCTTAACCTAACCTATGTTGTACCTTAACCTAACCTATGTTGTACCTTAACCTAACCTATGTTGTACCTTAACCTAACCCATGTTGTACCTTAACCTAACCCATGTTGTACCTTAACCTAACCCATGTTGTACCTTAACCTAACCCATGTTGTACCTTAACCTAACCCATGTTGTACCTTAACCTAACCCATGTTGTGCCTCAACCTAACCCATGTTGTGCCTCAACCTAACCCATGTTGTGCCTCAACCTAACCCATGTTGTGCCTCAACCTAACCCATGTTGTGCCTCAACCTAACCCATGTTGTGCCTTAACCTAACCCATGTTGTGCCTTAACCTAACCCATGTTGTGCCTTAACCTAACCCATGTTGTGCCTTAACCTAACCCATGTTGTGCCTTAACCTAACCCATGTTGTGCCTTAACCTAACCCATGTTGTGCCTTAACCTAACCCATGTTGTGCCTTAACCTAACCCATGTTGTCGCCTTAACGTAACCCACGTTGTCGCCTAAACCTGCTCTGTATTGTTATACGACTCGTTCAATTACTGTAGTGTTGCCCACCCGCAACCCTCGCAATATAGTTCGCTACTCGCACTGCCCGCACCCCTGTGTATCGCTTCATGTTAAACACCTTGCAAGTCTTGCTCACTTTCCACATGCTCCTGCTGTACACTGTAATGTGGATGGCAGCAGGACGTACATGCCGCCCCTCCCCACGTCCCCACCTTGCCCCCTGCTTCGCAAGCTGGTTGGTGAGAAGTTTGCATGTTCAATGCCCTTCGCATGCGACGTACTCAGGCTACGTTGTGGTGCGGCCTGTGTCAACTGTCCGCTGATGTCGTACGCGTGAACCACAATCTGTACTGCACATTCGTCCTTATGTACTGAATGATACATCGTGGCACATGTGTGACCGCACAACGACTGCGCCCAAAAACGGCGGACCATACAGTGCAAATATTGTGCACGCAGCTACGTGTCGTCTCCCTATGAGAGCTGGATTGCAGTGTGGTACGCCATAGAGACGTGTGGGAGGAACGGACGCCGTGGATGGCGATCAGCATGAGCTGTCTGTTGATGTATTCGGACCTAGTCGTCTCTCCTCACACACCGTGATGGCATGGTGCACCGCGTTCCATATCTGCGACATGCTACAGAGGCCGGTTGACAGTCGTTCGAGCAATGGACATCGCATACGTACGGGGGCCACCTTCCACGTATTGTCTAGGCGTGCACATTTTGTTGCGTGTATGTGGGCAGACGTAGTGTGGCGTGACACCTGACACAGGCATGCAATAATCGTTGAAGTTGCAAATGGCGATGGGACGCCTGCGTTTTCTGGTGAAGTTACGCAAATGAACAAATGGTAACCTGTTGTGGTGCGGTTGTTCTCGCTAGGGGTGAATCGGTGATGGCGACGATAGGTTGAGGTACTAACCGGTTGTTCCAGCGATACCCACCATGCCGACGAAACTGAACGGCATCTGGGTGTGAAGCGATACGCGGCGGTGGCTGGGTGGGACCGTCCCCGGCCGGTGAGGGGGCGCCTCCCGGCGTGCTGGCCGCGCGGTGCGTGGGCGCACGCGCTACAGCCGGCTGGTGGGGGCGGCCAGTGGCAGGCGCGCCGGCCGACGGACGCGGCAGGCGTCGCAGCTGCGCGCCGGCGCACCCTGCGCGCGGCGCCGTGCGGCCAAAGTAGGTCCTCGCGGGCCCGGTGCGAAGCGCGGTGGACATCTTCAGTGTGCTGGTCCGATTGAGGACTGTGTGCGTTGAGGATGCGCCGCCGCCCGGCGCTCGGCGCCGCGACGCCGTCTGCTGCTCGGTCGCCCCAGCGGTTCTCGCTGGTGGTTTGTATCGCAGCTGTGCGGATGTGTTGGCGCGTGCGCTGTGCTGGGAGAGTTCGCTTCGGCACCCAAGTGGGGCTTTTGTCCTTCTGTGGCGCTGGCGTTGGAGCTGCCGGTCACCGTAGGTGGCGCGTGTTGTCTCCCGCCGGCAATGCCACGACAGCACGCTCCCGGGCCTCTGTCGGCAGCGGCAAGCTCAGTTGGGAGCACGGGTGGTCGCACCGAAAGCGTCTACTCGCCTAACTCCGGGCGATTGCGCCTCTCTCGAACCCGACCAAGTACTTGGGACGGCGCTGCGCGCCGCCGGGACCTGAGAGGGTTTCGAGGTGTATTGTGCAGGGAGCTCAGCCTCCTCCTGTTTGCAGAATGATTGAGCGGACGCTTGCGTGTTCGCGCGGGCCCCCGGGACACACTCCCGGGCGGCCGGCTGCTCAGCTCTAGTTGACGCAGCTCCCTGGTTGATCCTGCCAGTAGTCATATGCTTGTCTCAAAGATTAAGCCATGCATGTCTCAGTACAAGCCGCATTAAGGTGAAACCGCGAATGGCTCATTAAATCAGTTATGGTTCCTTAGATCGTACCCACGTTACTTGGATAACTGTGGTAATTCTAGAGCTAATACATGCAA
>NW_025728543.1:112500-115000 GCF_021461385.2 Schistocerca piceifrons | reverse complement strand
GCCAACACATCCGCACAGCTGCGATACAAACCACCAGCGAGAACCGCTGGGGCGACCGAGCAGCAGACGGCGTCGCGGCGCCGAGCGCCGGGCGGCGGCGCATCCTCAACGCACACAGTCCTCAATCGGACCAGCACACTGAAGATGTCCACCGCGCTTCGCACCGGGCCCGCGAGGACCTACTTTGGCCGCACGGCGCCGCGCGCAGGGTGCGCCGGCGCGCAGCTGCGACGCCTGCCGCGTCCGTCGGCCGGCGCGCCTGCCACTGGCCGCCCCCACCAGCCGGCTGTAGCGCGTGCGCCCACGCACCGCGCGGCCAGCACGCCGGGAGGCGCCCCCTCACCGGCCGGGGACGGTCCCACCCAGCCACCGCCGCGTATCGCTTCACACCCAGATGCCGTTCAGTTTCGTCGGCATGGTGGGTATCGCTGGAACAACCGGTTAGTACCTCAACCTATCGTCGCCATCACCGATTCACCCCTAGCGAGAACAACCGCACCACAACAGGTTACCATTTGTTCATTTGCGTAACTTCACCAGAAAACGCAGGCGTCCATCGCCATTTGCAACTTCAACGATTATTGCATGCCTGTGTCAGGTGTCACGCCACACTACGTCTGCCCACATACACGCAACAAAATGTGCACGCCTAGACAATACGTGGAAGGTGGCCCCCGTACGTATGCGATGTCCATTGCTCGAACGACTGTCAACCGGCCTCTGTAGCATGTCGCAGATATGGAACGCGGTGCACCATGCCATCACGGTGTGTGAGGAGAGACGACTAGGTCCGAATACATCAACAGACAGCTCATGCTGATCGCCATCCACGGCGTCCGTTCCTCCCACACGTCTCTATGGCGTACCACACTGCAATCCAGCTCTCATAGGGAGACGACACGTAGCTGCGTGCACAATATTTGCACTGTATGGTCCGCCGTTTTTGGGCGCAGTCGTTGTGCGGTCACACATGTGCCACGATGTATCATTCAGTACATAAGGACGAATGTGCAGTACAGATTGTGGTTCACGCGTACGACATCAGCGGACAGTTGACACAGGCCGCACCACAACGTAGCCTGAGTACGTCGCATGCGAAGGGCATTGAACATGCAAACTTCTCACCAACCAGCTTGCGAAGGCAGGGGGCAAGGTGGGGACGTGGGGAGGGGCGGCATGTACGTCCTGCTGCCATCCACATTACAGTGTACAGCAGGAGCATGTGGAAAGTGAGCAAGACTTGCAAGGTGTTTAACATGAAGCGATACACAGGGGTGCGGGCAGTGCGAGTAGCGAACTATATTGCGAGGGTTGCGGGTGGGCAACACTACAGTAATTGAACGAGTCGTATAACAATTACAGAGCAGGTTTAGGCGACAACGTGGGTTACGTTAAGGCGACAACATGGGTTAGGTTAAGGCACAACATGGGTTAGGTTAAGGCACAACATGGGTTAGGTTAAGGCACAACATGGGTTAGGTTAAGGCACAACATGGGTTAGGTTAAGGCACAACATGGGTTAGGTTAAGGCACAACATGGGTTAGGTTAAGGCACAACATGGGTTAGGTTGAGGCACAACATGGGTTAGGTTGAGGCACAACATGGGTTAGGTTGAGGCACAACATGGGTTAGGTTGAGGCACAACATGGGTTAGGTTGAGGCACAACATGGGTTAGGTTGAGGCACAACATGGGTTAGGTTGAGGCACAACATGGGTTAGGTTAAGGCACAACATGGGTTAGGTTAAGGTACAACATGGGTTAGGTTAAGGTACAACATGGGTTAGGTTAAGGTACAACATGGGTTAGGTTAAGGTACAACATGGGTTAGGTTAAGGTACAACATAGGTTAGGTTAAGGTACAACATAGGTTAGGTTAAGGTACAACATAGGTTAGGTTAAGGTACAACATAGGTTAGGTTAAGGTACAACATAGGTTAGGTTAAGGTACAACATAGGTTAGGTTAGGTTAGGTTAGGTTACACGTTGTTGTACGGAAAGGTGTAGGGGGGGGGGGGGGCGGGGGCGGCAGGTTCGTTGATAGTGATTATAGTAAGTGAATGCTTGTGACATGATCAGATTTGTCACGTCAGGATGCACCTTTGGCTTATTAGAGGCGGCGCTCCAATTCTATGCTTGTGTGAGACCTGTGTCTTTGACTCATGTCATTGTTTGTGCGCTGTGACAGGAGGTACTATTGTGATGTTGGGTGCACCGTTGTATAGGACATGTGTGGGTGTTGGTGCCTGGTCTGCGCAATGGTGGATGTCGAAAGGCTGGGATATTGTATTTTCCGCACGGACCTCCTGGTCTGGTTGTGATAGTGTGGATTGTGTAATGTGGCGGAGAAGATGCACTGGATGTTGTTCCATGCTGGTGCTTACATATTGTATGTGCGCCTGTTAGAAGCAGAGAGTGGTGCGTGATCAGAGTGTCTGGCTGACGTGTGGTTCCCATTTTGGGCAGACTCTTTCAGCATGTATACGGACAGTTGTGTATA
>NW_025728543.1:102500-105000 GCF_021461385.2 Schistocerca piceifrons | reverse complement strand
GCCTCGGGACGCACGAGCACGCACGAGGCGGTCGCACGCCTTCAGCTCGCCCCACCGGCAGGACGTCCCACGATACATGCCAGTTAAACACCGACGGGCGGTGAACCAACAGCGTGGGACACAAATCCAACTACGAGCTTTTTAACCGCAACAACTTTAATATACGCTATTGGAGCTGGAATTACCGCGGCTGCTGGCACCAGACTTGCCCTCCAATAGATACTCGTTAAAGGATTTAAAGTGTACTCATTCCGATTACGGGGCCTCGGATGAGTCCCGTATCGTTATTTTTCGTCACTACCTCCCCGTGCCGGGAGTGGGTAATTTGCGCGCCTGCTGCCTTCCTTGGATGTGGTAGCCGTTTCTCAGGCTCCCTCTCCGGAATCGAACCCTGATTCCCCGTTACCCGTTACAACCATGGTAGGCGCAGAACCTACCATCGACAGTTGATAAGGCAGACATTTGAAAGATGCGTCGCCGGTACGAGGACCGTGCGATCAGCCCAAAGTTATTCAGAGTCACCAAGGCAAACGGACCGGACGAGCCGACCGATTGGTTTTGATCTAATAAAAGCGTCCCTTCCATCTCTGGTCGGGACTCTGTTTGCATGTATTAGCTCTAGAATTACCACAGTTATCCAAGTAACGTGGGTACGATCTAAGGAACCATAACTGATTTAATGAGCCATTCGCGGTTTCACCTTAATGCGGCTTGTACTGAGACATGCATGGCTTAATCTTTGAGACAAGCATATGACTACTGGCAGGATCAACCAGGGAGCTGCGTCAACTAGAGCTGAGCAGCCGGCCGCCCGGGAGTGTGTCCCGGGGGCCCGCGCGAACACGCAAGCGTCCGCTCAATCATTCTGCAAACAGGAGGAGGCTGAGCTCCCCTGCACAATACACCTCGAAACCCTCTCAGGTCCCGGCGGCGCGCAGCGCCGTCCCAAGTACTTGGTCGGGTTCGAGAGAGGCGCAATCGCCCGGAGTTAGGCGAGTAGACGCTTTCGGTGCGACCACCCGTGCTCCCAACTGAGCTTGCCGCTGCCGACAGAGGCCCGGGAGCGTGCTGTCGTGGCATTGCCGGCGGGAGACAACACGCGCCACCTACGGTGACCGGCAGCTCCAACGCCAGCGCCACAGAAGGACAAAAGCCCCACTTGGGTGCCGAAGCGAACTCTCCCAGCACAGCGCACGCGCCAACACATCCGCACAGCTGCGATACAAACCACCAGCGAGAACCGCTGGGGCGACCGAGCAGCAGACGGCGTCGCGGCGCCGAGCGCCGGGCGGCGGCGCATCCTCAACGCACACAGTCCTCAATCGGACCAGCACACTGAAGATGTCCACCGCGCTTCGCACCGGGCCCGCGAGGACCTACTTTGGCCGCACGGCGCCGCGCGCAGGGTGCGCCGGCGCGCAGCTGCGACGCCTGCCGCGTCCGTCGGCCGGCGCGCCTGCCACTGGCCGCCCCCACCAGCCGGCTGTAGCGCGTGCGCCCACGCACCGCGCGGCCAGCACGCCGGGAGGCGCCCCCTCACCGGCCGGGGACGGTCCCACCCAGCCACCGCCGCGTATCGCTTCACACCCAGATGCCGTTCAGTTTCGTCGGCATGGTGGGTATCGCTGGAACAACCGGTTAGTACCTCAACCTATCGTCGCCATCACCGATTCACCCCTAGCGAGAACAACCGCACCACAACAGGTTACCATTTGTTCATTTGCGTAACTTCACCAGAAAACGCAGGCGTCCATCGCCATTTGCAACTTCAACGATTATTGCATGCCTGTGTCAGGTGTCACGCCACACTACGTCTGCCCACATACACGCAACAAAATGTGCACGCCTAGACAATACGTGGAAGGTGGCCCCCGTACGTATGCGATGTCCATTGCTCGAACGACTGTCAACCGGCCTCTGTAGCATGTCGCAGATATGGAACGCGGTGCACCATGCCATCACGGTGTGTGAGGAGAGACGACTAGGTCCGAATACATCAACAGACAGCTCATGCTGATCGCCATCCACGGCGTCCGTTCCTCCCACACGTCTCTATGGCGTACCACACTGCAATCCAGCTCTCATAGGGAGACGACACGTAGCTGCGTGCACAATATTTGCACTGTATGGTCCGCCGTTTTTGGGCGCAGTCGTTGTGCGGTCACACATGTGCCACGATGTATCATTCAGTACATAAGGACGAATGTGCAGTACAGATTGTGGTTCACGCGTACGACATCAGCGGACAGTTGACACAGGCCGCACCACAACGTAGCCTGAGTACGTCGCATGCGAAGGGCATTGAACATGCAAACTTCTCACCAACCAGCTTGCGAAGGCAGGGGGCAAGGTGGGGACGTGGGGAGGGGGCGGCATGTACGTCCTGCTGCCATCCACATTACAGTGTACAGCAGGAGCATGTGGAAAGTGAGCAAGACTTGCAAGGTGTTTAACATGAAGCGATACACAGGGGTGCGGGCAGTGCGAGTAGCGAACTATA
>NW_025728543.1:90000-92500 GCF_021461385.2 Schistocerca piceifrons | reverse complement strand
ACCAGCACACTGAAGATGTCCACCGCGCTTCGCACCGGGCCCGCGAGGACCTACTTTGGCCGCACGGCGCCGCGCGCAGGGTGCGCCGGCGCGCAGCTGCGACGCCTGCCGCGTCCGTCGGCCGGCGCGCCTGCCACTGGCCGCCCCCACCAGCCGGCTGTAGCGCGTGCGCCCACGCACCGCGCGGCCAGCACGCCGGGAGGCGCCCCCTCACCGGCCGGGGACGGTCCCACCCAGCCACCGCCGCGTATCGCTTCACACCCAGATGCCGTTCAGTTTCGTCGGCATGGTGGGTATCGCTGGAACAACCGGTTAGTACCTCAACCTATCGTCGCCATCACCGATTCACCCCTAGCGAGAACAACCGCACCACAACAGGTTACCATTTGTTCATTTGCGTAACTTCACCAGAAAACGCAGGCGTCCATCGCCATTTGCAACTTCAACGATTATTGCATGCCTGTGTCAGGTGTCACGCCACACTACGTCTGCCCACATACACGCAACAAAATGTGCACGCCTAGACAATACGTGGAAGGTGGCCCCCGTACGTATGCGATGTCCATTGCTCGAACGACTGTCAACCGGCCTCTGTAGCATGTCGCAGATATGGAACGCGGTGCACCATGCCATCACGGTGTGTGAGGAGAGACGACTAGGTCCGAATACATCAACAGACAGCTCATGCTGATCGCCATCCACGGCGTCCGTTCCTCCCACACGTCTCTATGGCGTACCACACTGCAATCCAGCTCTCATAGGGAGACGACACGTAGCTGCGTGCACAATATTTGCACTGTATGGTCCGCCGTTTTTGGGCGCAGTCGTTGTGCGGTCACACATGTGCCACGATGTATCATTCAGTACATAAGGACGAATGTGCAGTACAGATTGTGGTTCACGCGTACGACATCAGCGGACAGTTGACACAGGCCGCACCACAACGTAGCCTGAGTACGTCGCATGCGAAGGGCATTGAACATGCAAACTTCTCACCAACCAGCTTGCGAAGGCAGGGGGCAAGGTGGGGACGTGGGGAGGGGCGGCATGTACGTCCTGCTGCCATCCACATTACAGTGTACAGCAGGAGCATGTGGAAAGTGAGCAAGACTTGCAACGTGTTTAACATGAAGCGATACACAGGGGTGCGGGCAGTGCGAGTAGCGAACTATATTGCGAGGGTTGCGGGTGGGCAACACTACAGTAATTGAACGAGTCGTATAACAATTACAGAGCAGGTTTAGGCGACAACGTGGGTTACGTTAAGGCGACAACATGGGTTAGGTTAAGGCACAACATGGGTTAGGTTAAGGCACAACATGGGTTAGGTTAAGGCACAACATGGGTTAGGTTAAGGCACAACATGGGTTAGGTTAAGGCACAACATGGGTTAGGTTAAGGCACAACATGGGTTAGGTTAAGGCACAACATGGGTTAGGTTAAGGCACAACATGGGTTAGGTTGAGGCACAACATGGGTTAGGTTAAGGCACAACATGGGTTAGGTTGAGGCACAACATGGGTTAGGTTGAGGCACAACATGGGTTAGGTTGAGGCACAACATGGGTTAGGTTGAGGCACAACATGGGTTAGGTTAAGGTACAACATGGGTTAGGTTAAGGTACAACATGGGTTAGGTTAAGGTACAACATGGGTTAGGTTAAGGTACAACATGGGTTAGGTTAAGGTACAACATGGGTTAGGTTAAGGTACAACATAGGTTAGGTTAAGGTACAACATAGGTTAGGTTAAGGTACAACATAGGTTAGGTTAAGGTACAACATAGGTTAGGTTAAGGTACAACATAGGTTAGGTTAAGGTACAACATAGGTTAGGTTAAGGTACAACATAGGTTAGGTTAGGTTAGGTTAGGTTACACGTTGTTGTACGGAAAGGTGTAGGGGGGGGGGGGGGCGGGGGCGGCAGGTTCGTTGATAGTGATTATAGTAAGTGAATGCTTGTGACATGATCAGATTTGTCACGTCAGGATGCACCTTTGGCTTATTAGAGGCGGCGCTCCAATTCTATGCTTGTGTGAGACCTGTGTCTTTGACTCATGTCATTGTTTGTGCGCTGTGACAGGAGGTACTATTGTGATGTTGGGTGCACCGTTGTATAGGACATGTGTGGGTGTTGGTGCCTGGTCTGCGCAATGGTGGATGTCGAAAGGCTGGGATATTGTATTTTCCGCACGGACCTCCTGGTCTGGTTGTGATAGTGTGGATTGTGTAATGTGGCGGAGAAGATGCACTGGATGTTGTTCCATGCTGGTGCTTACATATTGTATGTGCGCCTGTTAGAAGCAGAGAGTGGTGCGTGATCAGAGTGTCTGGCTGACGTGTGGTTCCCATTTTGGGCAGACTCTTTCAGCATGTATACGGACAGTTGTGTATATTTGCTGTAGTTTGATGGCTCTGCATTGATTACTAATCAGCGCCGTGTGTACGGGTAATCTGGTTCCAGTCCAAAATGTTCCATCTGTGTACATTAGTGACAAAGAC
>NW_025728543.1:80000-82500 GCF_021461385.2 Schistocerca piceifrons | reverse complement strand
ACAGCGTGGGACACAAATCCAACTACGAGCTTTTTAACCGCAACAACTTTAATATACGCTATTGGAGCTGGAATTACCGCGGCTGCTGGCACCAGACTTGCCCTCCAATAGATACTCGTTAAAGGATTTAAAGTGTACTCATTCCGATTACGGGGCCTCGGATGAGTCCCGTATCGTTATTTTTCGTCACTACCTCCCCGTGCCGGGAGTGGGTAATTTGCGCGCCTGCTGCCTTCCTTGGATGTGGTAGCCGTTTCTCAGGCTCCCTCTCCGGAATCGAACCCTGATTCCCCGTTACCCGTTACAACCATGGTAGGCGCAGAACCTACCATCGACAGTTGATAAGGCAGACATTTGAAAGATGCGTCGCCGGTACGAGGACCGTGCGATCAGCCCAAAGTTATTCAGAGTCACCAAGGCAAACGGACCGGACGAGCCGACCGATTGGTTTTGATCTAATAAAAGCGTCCCTTCCATCTCTGGTCGGGACTCTGTTTGCATGTATTAGCTCTAGAATTACCACAGTTATCCAAGTAACGTGGGTACGATCTAAGGAACCATAACTGATTTAATGAGCCATTCGCGGTTTCACCTTAATGCGGCTTGTACTGAGACATGCATGGCTTAATCTTTGAGACAAGCATATGACTACTGGCAGGATCAACCAGGGAGCTGCGTCAACTAGAGCTGAGCAGCCGGCCGCCCGGGAGTGTGTCCCGGGGGCCCGCGCGAACACGCAAGCGTCCGCTCAATCATTCTGCAAACAGGAGGAGGCTGAGCTCCCCTGCACAATACACCTCGAAACCCTCTCAGGTCCCGGCGGCGCGCAGCGCCGTCCCAAGTACTTGGTCGGGTTCGAGAGAGGCGCAATCGCCCGGAGTTAGGCGAGTAGACGCTTTCGGTGCGACCACCCGTGCTCCCAACTGAGCTTGCCGCTGCCGACAGAGGCCCGGGAGCGTGCTGTCGTGGCATTGCCGGCGGGAGACAACACGCGCCACCTACGGTGACCGGCAGCTCCAACGCCAGCGCCACAGAAGGACAAAAGCCCCACTTGGGTGCCGAAGCGAACTCTCCCAGCACAGCGCACGCGCCAACACATCCGCACAGCTGCGATACAAACCACCAGCGAGAACCGCTGGGGCGACCGAGCAGCAGACGGCGTCGCGGCGCCGAGCGCCGGGCGGCGGCGCATCCTCAACGCACACAGTCCTCAATCGGACCAGCACACTGAAGATGTCCACCGCGCTTCGCACCGGGCCCGCGAGGACCTACTTTGGCCGCACGGCGCCGCGCGCAGGGTGCGCCGGCGCGCAGCTGCGACGCCTGCCGCGTCCGTCGGCCGGCGCGCCTGCCACTGGCCGCCCCCACCAGCCGGCTGTAGCGCGTGCGCCCACGCACCGCGCGGCCAGCACGCCGGGAGGCGCCCCCTCACCGGCCGGGGACGGTCCCACCCAGCCACCGCCGCGTATCGCTTCACACCCAGATGCCGTTCAGTTTCGTCGGCATGGTGGGTATCGCTGGAACAACCGGTTAGTACCTCAACCTATCGTCGCCATCACCGATTCACCCCTAGCGAGAACAACCGCACCACAACAGGTTACCATTTGTTCATTTGCGTAACTTCACCAGAAAACGCAGGCGTCCATCGCCATTTGCAACTTCAACGATTATTGCATGCCTGTGTCAGGTGTCACGCCACACTACGTCTGCCCACATACACGCAACAAAATGTGCACGCCTAGACAATACGTGGAAGGTGGCCCCCGTACGTATGCGATGTCCATTGCTCGAACGACTGTCAACCGGCCTCTGTAGCATGTCGCAGATATGGAACGCGGTGCACCATGCCATCACGGTGTGTGAGGAGAGACGACTAGGTCCGAATACATCAACAGACAGCTCATGCTGATCGCCATCCACGGCGTCCGTTCCTCCCACACGTCTCTATGGCGTACCACACTGCAATCCAGCTCTCATAGGGAGACGACACGTAGCTGCGTGCACAATATTTGCACTGTATGGTCCGCCGTTTTTGGGCGCAGTCGTTGTGCGGTCACACATGTGCCACGATGTATCATTCAGTACATAAGGACGAATGTGCAGTACAGATTGTGGTTCACGCGTACGACATCAGCGGACAGTTGACACAGGCCGCACCACAACGTAGCCTGAGTACGTCGCATGCGAAGGGCATTGAACATGCAAACTTCTCACCAACCAGCTTGCGAAGGCAGGGGGCAAGGTGGGGACGTGGGGAGGGGCGGCATGTACGTCCTGCTGCCATCCACATTACAGTGTACAGCAGGAGCATGTGGAAAGTGAGCAAGACTTGCAAGGTGTTTAACATGAAGCGATACACAGGGGTGCGGGCAGTGCGAGTAGCGAACTATATTGCGAGGGTTGCGGGTGGGCAACACTACAGTAATTGAACGAGTCGTATAACAATTACAGAGCAGGTTTAGGCGACAACGTGGGTTACGTTAAGGCGACAACATGGGTT
>NW_025728543.1:65000-70000 GCF_021461385.2 Schistocerca piceifrons | reverse complement strand
CGGCGCGCAGCTGCGACGCCTGCCGCGTCCGTCGGCCGGCGCGCCTGCCACTGGCCGCCCCCACCAGCCGGCTGTAGCGCGTGCGCCCACGCACCGCGCGGCCAGCACGCCGGGAGGCGCCCCCTCACCGGCCGGGGACGGTCCCACCCAGCCACCGCCGCGTATCGCTTCACACCCAGATGCCGTTCAGTTTCGTCGGCATGGTGGGTATCGCTGGAACAACCGGTTAGTACCTCAACCTATCGTCGCCATCACCGATTCACCCCTAGCGAGAACAACCGCACCACAACAGGTTACCATTTGTTCATTTGCGTAACTTCACCAGAAAACGCAGGCGTCCATCGCCATTTGCAACTTCAACGATTATTGCATGCCTGTGTCAGGTGTCACGCCACACTACGTCTGCCCACATACACGCAACAAAATGTGCACGCCTAGACAATACGTGGAAGGTGGCCCCCGTACGTATGCGATGTCCATTGCTCGAACGACTGTCAACCGGCCTCTGTAGCATGTCGCAGATATGGAACGCGGTGCACCATGCCATCACGGTGTGTGAGGAGAGACGACTAGGTCCGAATACATCAACAGACAGCTCATGCTGATCGCCATCCACGGCGTCCCGTTACATCGTTTTTCCAAACACCGCATTATTCATAAGCTTAATCAGATTTTTTTCGAAGTCATTCTTTGCATTCTGCTGAAGTCCTGTATTTAAGTCGATGTATGCTTTCAGCCAAGGCGATTGACTAAACTGCTAAAATGCTGAAACCTGCTTCAAGTTTTTATAATGAATAATATATTATTGTGGTTCACGCGTACGACATCAGCGGACAGTTGACACAGGCCGCACCACAACGTAGCCTGAGTACGTCGCATGCGAAGGGCATTGAACATGCAAACTTCTCACCAACCAGCTTGCGAAGGCAGGGGGCAAGGTGGGGACGTGGGGAGGGGCGGCATGTACGTCCTGCTGCCATCCACATTACAGTGTACAGCAGGAGCATGTGGAAAGTGAGCAAGACTTGCAAGGTGTTTAACATGAAGCGATACACAGGGGTGCGGGCAGTGCGAGTAGCGAACTATATTGCGAGGGTTGCGGGTGGGCAACACTACAGTAATTGAACGAGTCGTATAACAATTACAGAGCAGGTTTAGGCGACAACGTGGGTTACGTTAAGGCGACAACATGGGTTAGGTTAAGGCACAACATGGGTTAGGTTAAGGCACAACATGGGTTAGGTTAAGGCACAACATGGGTTAGGTTAAGGCACAACATGGGTTAGGTTAAGGCACAACATGGGTTAGGTTAAGGCACAACATGGGTTAGGTTAAGGCACAACATGGGTTAGGTTAAGGCACAACATGGGTTAGGTTGAGGCACAACATGGGTTAGGTTAAGGCACAACATGGGTTAGGTTGAGGCACAACATGGGTTAGGTTGAGGCACAACATGGGTTAGGTTGAGGCACAACATGGGTTAGGTTGAGGCACAACATGGGTTAGGTTGAGGTACAACATGGGTTAGGTTAAGGTACAACATGGGTTAGGTTAAGGTACAACATGGGTTAGGTTAAGGTACAACATGGGTTAGGTTAAGGTACAACATGGGTTAGGTTAAGGTACAACATAGGTTAGGTTAAGGTACAACATAGGTTAGGTTAAGGTACAACATAGGTTAGGTTAAGGTACAACATAGGTTAGGTTAAGGTACAACATAGGTTAGGTTAAGGTACAACATAGGTTAGGTTAGGTTAGGTTAGGTTACACGTTGTTGTACGGAAAGGTGTAGGGGGGGGGGGGGGGCGGGGGCGGCAGGTTCGTTGATAGTGATTATAGTAAGTGAATGCTTGTGACATGATCAGATTTGTCACGTCAGGATGCACCTTTGGCTTATTAGAGGCGGCGCTCCAATTCTATGCTTGTGTGAGACCTGTGTCTTTGACTCATGTCATTGTTTGTGCGCTGTGACAGGAGGTACTATTGTGATGTTGGGTGCACCGTTGTATAGGACATGTGTGGGTGTTGGTGCCTGGTCTGCGCAATGGTGGATGTCGAAAGGCTGGGATATTGTATTTTCCGCACGGACCTCCTGGTCTGGTTGTGATAGTGTGGATTGTGTAATGTGGCGGAGAAGATGCACTGGATGTTGTTCCATGCTGGTGCTTACATATTGTATGTGCGCCTGTTAGAAGCAGAGAGTGGTGCGTGATCAGAGTGTCTGGCTGACGTGTGGTTCCCATTTTGGGCAGACTCTTTCAGCATGTATACGGACAGTTGTGTATATTTGCTGTAGTTTGATGGCTCTGCATTGATTACTAATCAGCGCCGTGTGTACGGGTAATCTGGTTCCAGTCCAAAATGTTCCATCTGTGTACATTAGTGACAAAGACTCCCCCCATGCAGTGGGGCTCGGTCTGTTATAACTCTTCCGCGTAATATATTTGCCCCACGTTTTTGCGACTGCGAGTGCGAGTGCAACGCGCATGGGGACCGACATGCTGATGGCTCGGTATCGGACGCCGTACAGTGAGCAACGCGATCGCGTCTCTCGCTCGTAAGTGGTACAGGTCGCGGCTCATGTATACGGACAGTACTGTACATGGCTGCTCTGGTTTGGGTTTCCCCTGGCCAGAGGTGGATTATCATCAGGGATCCCCGAGCTTCCGCTCATACTCCCTTCAAATCCAACCCATGCATCCACTACCCAACTTCGCCACAACGAAGGAAACCAGCTCGGAAAAACTACCCCCTTGGTGGGGGAATGGACCTTCCATCTGAAGAGCGCCTTTAGCCACCCTTTTGGGTGCCGGGGAACCACGTGGAGGCGGTGCCGCCATCCCTGGCATCGACCCTTATGCCAGAGATAAAGCATCCACAGGCAGCATGCCATTTGTATGGGAGGTTTGCCCCCCAGCCTGGCCAGTCCTGCACACTGTTGCACACTGGAAATTCAGGATTTGGGCCAAGATTCCCTCTTATTTGTTATAACATGCATGTTGATGTTCATATGACACTGTACTTTTATGATACTATACTACGTCTAATTTTTTTTTTTTTTTTTTTAATTATTTCTCTTTGAATGTACACAAGTTTTCTTATGGTCTGATCACTTTTCTTTATTGCACTATACCGATTAATTACTAGTTGCTATGTCCTTGCTACATAGTTTGATGCCAGGAGAGGCCACTGGTGTCCTAATTTATTGTCATCATACTTCCGGTTCAGGGTTGCCCACTTTCTTATTTCTTTAATATACCTACTTATTACTAACTTACATTTATTTTTATACTGGGTAATTGATAACTAGGCAAAGTCACTGGAGTCCATTCATTTATCTTATCTACTCTATTTCAGTTAAAATTCTAGTTACTTCTCTAACTTCAAAGGCTTCCTCAGCAAACAGTTTTATTGCAGTGTATGTTTCACTGGTTTCCAGTAGCAATTGTTTTGACTGGAAAGTTGTTTCACCCACTGCTGTTATCAGTCTGTGCCTCTGTTCTTCGTAGTGTCTGCATGCATAGAGGATATGGTCGGTGTCCTCCTCTTCTCCACATGTGCACATTGGGTCTGCTTCAATTGTGAGTTGATGCAGCTTCTTCCGTAGGCCATGTCCAGTGAGCAGGCAGGTGAGTGAGTATGATGGTGTCACCGTTTTACGCCAGCCTGTCTGCCAGTGTGAGACTTTTGGAGTCCATTCATATGAGGCCCTTCCATTTTCTGAGCCTTCCCACCTTGCTTGCCATTCCTGTTGTAGCATGCAATCAATTGCCTTTTCTGGTCTTGTTCGAGGTGTCTGTGGCCTGGGTACTGGAAACCCTGCAACAGTTCCAACCATACCATGTCTGATGTGGTACAATAGGGCTGCCCTTATTACCTCAAGGTCCAATGGGAAGCATCCAGAGAGTACCTGTAGGGCTTCATTTGATGTTGTCCTGCAGGCTTTTGTCATCTGCAATAGGAAAGGTCTCTGGATTGAGTAGAGTATCCTTTGGATGTACTTATTCTTCGCTCTTTCCCCCCAAGCTGCAGCACCGTATTTACAAATTGACAGACAGAGACCACTGTATATTAGTTTCAATGATCGTCGTTTTAAACCCCACTCTGATCTGGTGACCCGTATTAATGCACCTGATATTGCACCCAGCTTCTGTTGGTGGCAGTACACACACACCAGGTACAGTTCTCCAAAGGCTCCACTTATGCTTGCCGCACATGTATGTGTATCAGCTAACCACATTATCTGATACACATACATGTGCGGCAAGCATAAGTGGAGCCTTTGGAGAACTGTACCTGGTGTGTGTGTACTGCCAGTATGGTGAACCTATTGACCGCTTCCTAAATAAACTTGAGGACATACTGCACAACTTGGCTGGAAAACCAGTAATTATAGGCCTAGATGCAAATGCGACATCCCCATTATGGTATGGCGATATGGCAAATGGGGACGGTAGGAAGATGGAAGACTTCATCTACCAGCATGGTCTTGTACTACTGAATGAGGAATCTCCATTAACAACTTTCAGTGGACCAAATGGAGAGAGTAACATAGACCTCACTATTTGTACAACAATTGTGGCTAGAACAACAACTAAATGGAAGGTTCATGGGGGATGGACAACCAGCGATCACAGGGCCATAACATATGAAGTTGCCCCACAACAGAGAAACAGAATAGCTATAGTGCAAGAAAAATACAACACACAATTTGCGAAATGGGCAATTTTTGATCAGTGCTTTGCAAAGGAAGTAGAATACCTGGAGAATATCCAAGCAATGGATGTTAATGAGAAGGTTCGATGCCTGGAAGGGGCAGTACGAGCTAGCTGCAAAAAATCGATGAGAAGAAAAACCTGGCTACAGCACCCTATACCATGGTGGAACGAGACACTTAGACTACAGCGACAAAACACAATGACAGCACGACGAACCCTGCAAAATGCCCGCCGAAATGGAACTGCAGAAGTAATCGAAGCAGCAAAACAAGAGTACAAAAT
>NW_025728543.1:57500-60000 GCF_021461385.2 Schistocerca piceifrons | reverse complement strand
GAAGGTCTCACCCACTCCCAACGCCGGCATGGTGGTTTCGCCGGCCGTGAAGGTGACGCTCGCATCCACTTTCACTTTCTTCTCGCGGCCGGACGCCACGAGTGCGAGGGTGAGACACTTCCGCGGGTTAACACGCAGCCCCAGCTGGTCGAGGGCTGCTACTGCTGCGTTGATAAGGGACTGCAGGCCCCCCCTCGTGGAGGCGAAGAGCAGGATGTCATCCGCGAAGGCCGCCGCGTTCGTCTGGCGGCCCAACACCTTGACACCTACGTGTGAGGGCAGCTGATCTAGAACATAATCAACAGCGAAATTGAACAGGAGAGGGGACAGAGGATCTCCTTGCCGAACACCTCTTGCTGGCCGCACGGCCGGGGACTCGTCGCCACCCCCCGCAATTACCGTCGTGCTGTCCGCATAGCAGCCCTCGACGTAGTCAATGAATTCGTCCGGCAGACCATGGGCTTTAAGCACAGGACGCAAAGCCGCATGGTCCAACGAATCGAACGCCTTGGACACATCGAGGGATGCCATGAACACAGAACGACAGCGGCGGACGGCGCCGACGAGTATCCGGTCGAGTAGGAAAGTGTTCTCCAGCATCCCATCCCTTGGGATGAAAGCCCGCTGACGTTCGTCCACAGCACACATCTGCATAAGGCGAGTCGCCAGAACCTTATGGAAGGTTCGGGCTAGCACCGAGCAGACGGTGATGGGCCGAAAGTCAGCGGGGGATGCTGGGGCGGCTGTCTTAGGCAGCAAAGAGGTCCTGGCTCGGAGGAGGGAAGGGGGGAGCTTGCGGGTGAGCAGGAAAAGGTTTAGGAGTTTGGTGGTGACCTCCGCTGGAAGGCGGCGCAGCTGCACCGGCGAGAGGCCGTCAGGGCCGGCAACGGAGCCTCTGGGCGGCAGGGCGGCCGCAACCTCTTCTGCAGTGATCGGCCTCCATAGGCGCTCAAAGTCAACAGACTCCGAGCGCGGGAGAAGCCGGTCGGGAATGGAGCCAGCGTTGGAAGGTGGCTCTGTCGTGAAGAGGCTGCGCCAGAAGTCCACCAGCCCTGGGATGTTCGACGGCGGCTGGAGCAGGGTGCCATCCAGGAGACCACGCACGCAGCGCGCGCGATTCTTCCTGAAGGCATCCTGACATCTGGCATATTCCCACCGGCGGCGCTTCCGCTTGGAGAGCGGAGGGCCACCACCAGACCGCTGCTTGGATGGCGGGCGCAACGTCTTCCTCTTCCTTGCTCCTGCTTCCTCAGAGCCGACAGCACGGAGGGCCTCAGGCAGCCCAGCCGCGACCACTGCCAACGGCGTACCCGGCCCCAAACACGCAAGGTCGTCCAGGGCCGAGAAGCGCGCGGCCGACCGCGGCAGGCCGGCGAGGTGCCTCCATATAGCTTCGTCGACTACAGATGTTTGTGGCGGGCGCTCAAGCTCCGGCGGAGAGGGTGGCCCCTCCGGCAGCGACTCCGGGACGGGTGAATGGCGCAGACCATGCTGCGTCTGTTGTTCCCGCCTCAGCTCCTCTACGTATTCCCGCACCATCGTCCTGTGTGCCACCGTCCTCCTCCTGCACTTGATGGCATCCAGGGTACGGTGCGGAAACAGGGGTAGAAGCTCCTGGTTTGCAAAGAGGACTTTGGAGTCACTGGCACAGAGAAGCCTAGCCTCCGCCAGGGCGAGCTCCCGCATTTCTTCTTCCGCCCACCGAGCTCTCTTCCTATCGGTTATAATCTCCGCATTTGCCGCTTCCGGATGGGCGCGGCGGCGGTGTTGTCCGAGCCCGATCTTGCTGCGGAAGGCACGGCTGCAAATGCTGCAGTGGAACCATGGCTCCACGGCCTGCTCTACTTCAGGGAGGGTTGGCAGGCTAGCAGTCGGGACTGTTGGGCCGGGTCCTTCAGCGGAAGGCCCGGTACCCGTGTTTTCTTCTCTTGTTGTCCCAACATTAAGGGTTTTGCGATGGAGGGCTGGTAACCCCCCAAAGCCCCAAAGCCCCAAGAGAGTCATAGTTACTCCCGCCGTTTACCCGCGCTTGCTTGAATTTCTTCACGTTGACATTCAGAGCACTGGGCAGAAATCACATTGCGTCAACACCCGCTAGGGCCATCGCAATGCTTTGTTTTAATTAGACAGTCGGATTCCCCCAGTCCGTGCCAGTTCTGAGTTGATCGTTGAATGGCGGCCGAAGAGAATCCGCGCACCCGCGCGCCCCCGGAGGAGCACGCTAAGGCGGACGCGGCCTCGCAGCAAGGAAGATCCGTGGGAGGCCAAGGCACGGGACCGAGCTCGGATCCTGCACGCAGGTTGAAGCACCGGGGCGCGAACGCCGCGCAGGCGCGCGCATCCTGCACCGCCGGCCAGCACGAGGCCGACCAACGGCGAGAGCAGACCACGCCCGCGCTAAACGCCCGCACTTACCGGCACCCCTACGGCACTCACCTCGCCCAGGCCCGGCACGTTAGCGCTGACCCACTTCCCGACCAAGCCCGACACGCCCCGATCC
>NW_025728543.1:50000-52500 GCF_021461385.2 Schistocerca piceifrons | reverse complement strand
GCCGGCCGCCCGGGAGTGTGTCCCGGGGGCCCGCGCGAACACGCAAGCGTCCGCTCAATCATTCTGCAAACAGGAGGAGGCTGAGCTCCCCTGCACAATACACCTCGAAACCCTCTCAGGTCCCGGCGGCGCGCAGCGCCGTCCCAAGTACTTGGTCGGGTTCGAGAGAGGCGCAATCGCCCGGAGTTAGGCGAGTAGACGCTTTCGGTGCGACCACCCGTGCTCCCAACTGAGCTTGCCGCTGCCGACAGAGGCCCGGGAGCGTGCTGTCGTGGCATTGCCGGCGGGAGACAACACGCGCCACCTACGGTGACCGGCAGCTCCAACGCCAGCGCCACAGAAGGACAAAAGCCCCACTTGGGTGCCGAAGCGAACTCTCCCAGCACAGCGCACGCGCCAACACATCCGCACAGCTGCGATACAAACCACCAGCGAGAACCGCTGGGGCGACCGAGCAGCAGACGGCGTCGCGGCGCCGAGCGCCGGGCGGCGGCGCATCCTCAACGCACACAGTCCTCAATCGGACCAGCACACTGAAGATGTCCACCGCGCTTCGCACCGGGCCCGCGAGGACCTACTTTGGCCGCACGGCGCCGCGCGCAGGGTGCGCCGGCGCGCAGCTGCGACGCCTGCCGCGTCCGTCGGCCGGCGCGCCTGCCACTGGCCGCCCCCACCAGCCGGCTGTAGCGCGTGCGCCCACGCACCGCGCGGCCAGCACGCCGGGAGGCGCCCCCTCACCGGCCGGGGACGGTCCCACCCAGCCACCGCCGCGTATCGCTTCACACCCAGATGCCGTTCAGTTTCGTCGGCATGGTGGGTATCGCTGGAACAACCGGTTAGTACCTCAACCTATCGTCGCCATCACCGATTCACCCCTAGCGAGAACAACCGCACCACAACAGGTTACCATTTGTTCATTTGCGTAACTTCACCAGAAAACGCAGGCGTCCATCGCCATTTGCAACTTCAACGATTATTGCATGCCTGTGTCAGGTGTCACGCCACACTACGTCTGCCCACATACACGCAACAAAATGTGCACGCCTAGACAATACGTGGAAGGTGGCCCCCGTACGTATGCGATGTCCATTGCTCGAACGACTGTCAACCGGCCTCTGTAGCATGTCGCAGATATGGAACGCGGTGCACCATGCCATCACGGTGTGTGAGGAGAGACGACTAGGTCCGAATACATCAACAGACAGCTCATGCTGATCGCCATCCACGGCGTCCGTTCCTCCCACACGTCTCTATGGCGTACCACACTGCAATCCAGCTCTCATAGGGAGACGACACGTAGCTGCGTGCACAATATTTGCACTGTATGGTCCGCCGTTTTTGGGCGCAGTCGTTGTGCGGTCACACATGTGCCACGATGTATCATTCAGTACATAAGGACGAATGTGCAGTACAGATTGTGGTTCACGCGTACGACATCAGCGGACAGTTGACACAGGCCGCACCACAACGTAGCCTGAGTACGTCGCATGCGAAGGGCATTGAACATGCAAACTTCTCACCAACCAGCTTGCGAAGGCAGGGGGCAAGGTGGGGACGTGGGGAGGGGCGGCATGTACGTCCTGCTGCCATCCACATTACAGTGTACAGCAGGAGCATGTGGAAAGTGAGCAAGACTTGCAAGGTGTTTAACATGAAGCGATACACAGGGGTGCGGGCAGTGCGAGTAGCGAACTATATTGCGAGGGTTGCGGGTGGGCAACACTACAGTAATTGAACGAGTCGTATAACAATTACAGAGCAGGTTTAGGCGACAACGTGGGTTACGTTAAGGCGACAACATGGGTTAGGTTAAGGCACAACATGGGTTAGGTTAAGGCACAACATGGGTTAGGTTAAGGCACAACATGGGTTAGGTTAAGGCACAACATGGGTTAGGTTAAGGCACAACATGGGTTAGGTTAAGGCACAACATGGGTTAGGTTAAGGCACAACATGGGTTAGGTTAAGGCACAACATGGGTTAGGTTGAGGCACAACATGGGTTAGGTTAAGGCACAACATGGGTTAGGTTGAGGCACAACATGGGTTAGGTTGAGGCACAACATGGGTTAGGTTGAGGCACAACATGGGTTAGGTTAAGGTACAACATGGGTTAGGTTAAGGTACAACATGGGTTAGGTTAAGGTACAACATGGGTTAGGTTAAGGTACAACATGGGTTAGGTTAAGGTACAACATGGGTTAGGTTAAGGTACAACATAGGTTAGGTTAAGGTACAACATAGGTTAGGTTAAGGTACAACATAGGTTAGGTTAAGGTACAACATAGGTTAGGTTAAGGTACAACATAGGTTAGGTTAAGGTACAACATAGGTTAGGTTAAGGTACAACATAGGTTAGGTTAAGGTACAACATAGGTTAGGTTAGGTTAGGTTAGGTTACACGTTGTTGTACGGAAAGGTGTAGGGGGGGGGGGGGGGGCGGGGGCGGCAGGTTCGTTGATAGTGATTATAGTAAGTGAATGCTTGTGACATGATCAGAT
>NW_025728543.1:40000-42500 GCF_021461385.2 Schistocerca piceifrons | reverse complement strand
AAAAGCTTTGGTTTCCCGGAGGCTGCCCGCCGAGTCATCGGAGGAACTGCGGCGGATCGCTGGCTGGCATCGTTTATGGTTAGAACTAGGGCGGTATCTGATCGCCTTCGAACCTCTAACTTTCGTTCTTGATTAATGAAAACATACTTGGCAAATGCTTTCGCTTCTGTTCGTCTTGCGACGATCCAAGAATTTCACCTCTAACGTCGCAATACGAATGCCCCCGCCTGTCCCTATTAATCATTACCTCGGGTTCCGAAAACCAACAAAATAGAACCGAGGTCCTATTCCATTATTCCATGCACACAGTATTCAGGCGGGCTTGCCTGCTTTAAGCACTCTAATTTGTTCAAAGTAAACGTGCCGGCCCACCGAGACACTCAATAAAGAGCACCCTGGTAGGATTTCAACGGGGTCCGCCTCGGGACGCACGAGCACGCACGAGGCGGTCGCACGCCTTCAGCTCGCCCCACCGGCAGGACGTCCCACGATACATGCCAGTTAAACACCGACGGGCGGTGAACCAACAGCGTGGGACACAAATCCAACTACGAGCTTTTTAACCGCAACAACTTTAATATACGCTATTGGAGCTGGAATTACCGCGGCTGCTGGCACCAGACTTGCCCTCCAATAGATACTCGTTAAAGGATTTAAAGTGTACTCATTCCGATTACGGGGCCTCGGATGAGTCCCGTATCGTTATTTTTCGTCACTACCTCCCCGTGCCGGGAGTGGGTAATTTGCGCGCCTGCTGCCTTCCTTGGATGTGGTAGCCGTTTCTCAGGCTCCCTCTCCGGAATCGAACCCTGATTCCCCGTTACCCGTTACAACCATGGTAGGCGCAGAACCTACCATCGACAGTTGATAAGGCAGACATTTGAAAGATGCGTCGCCGGTACGAGGACCGTGCGATCAGCCCAAAGTTATTCAGAGTCACCAAGGCAAACGGACCGGACGAGCCGACCGATTGGTTTTGATCTAATAAAAGCGTCCCTTCCATCTCTGGTCGGGACTCTGTTTGCATGTATTAGCTCTAGAATTACCACAGTTATCCAAGTAACGTGGGTACGATCTAAGGAACCATAACTGATTTAATGAGCCATTCGCGGTTTCACCTTAATGCGGCTTGTACTGAGACATGCATGGCTTAATCTTTGAGACAAGCATATGACTACTGGCAGGATCAACCAGGGAGCTGCGTCAACTAGAGCTGAGCAGCCGGCCGCCCGGGAGTGTGTCCCGGGGGCCCGCGCGAACACGCAAGCGTCCGCTCAATCATTCTGCAAACAGGAGGAGGCTGAGCTCCCCTGCACAATACACCTCGAAACCCTCTCAGGTCCCGGCGGCGCGCAGCGCCGTCCCAAGTACTTGGTCGGGTTCGAGAGAGGCGCAATCGCCCGGAGTTAGGCGAGTAGACGCTTTCGGTGCGACCACCCGTGCTCCCAACTGAGCTTGCCGCTGCCGACAGAGGCCCGGGAGCGTGCTGTCGTGGCATTGCCGGCGGGAGACAACACGCGCCACCTACGGTGACCGGCAGCTCCAACGCCAGCGCCACAGAAGGACAAAAGCCCCACTTGGGTGCCGAAGCGAACTCTCCCAGCACAGCGCACGCGCCAACACATCCGCACAGCTGCGATACAAACCACCAGCGAGAACCGCTGGGGCGACCGAGCAGCAGACGGCGTCGCGGCGCCGAGCGCCGGGCGGCGGCGCATCCTCAACGCACACAGTCCTCAATCGGACCAGCACACTGAAGATGTCCACCGCGCTTCGCACCGGGCCCGCGAGGACCTACTTTGGCCGCACGGCGCCGCGCGCAGGGTGCGCCGGCGCGCAGCTGCGACGCCTGCCGCGTCCGTCGGCCGGCGCGCCTGCCACTGGCCGCCCCCACCAGCCGGCTGTAGCGCGTGCGCCCACGCACCGCGCGGCCAGCACGCCGGGAGGCGCCCCCTCACCGGCCGGGGACGGTCCCACCCAGCCACCGCCGCGTATCGCTTCACACCCAGATGCCGTTCAGTTTCGTCGGCATGGTGGGTATCGCTGGAACAACCGGTTAGTACCTCAACCTATCGTCGCCATCACCGATTCACCCCTAGCGAGAACAACCGCACCACAACAGGTTACCATTTGTTCATTTGCGTAACTTCACCAGAAAACGCAGGCGTCCATCGCCATTTGCAACTTCAACGATTATTGCATGCCTGTGTCAGGTGTCACGCCACACTACGTCTGCCCACATACACGCAACAAAATGTGCACGCCTAGACAATACGTGGAAGGTGGCCCCCGTACGTATGCGATGTCCATTGCTCGAACGACTGTCAACCGGCCTCTGTAGCATGTCGCAGATATGGAACGCGGTGCACCATGCCATCACGGTGTGTGAGGAGAGACGACTAGGTCCGAATACATCAACAGACAGCTCATGCTGATCGCCATCCACGGCGTCCGTTCCTCCCACACGTCTCTATGGCGTACCACACTGCAATCCAGCTCT
>NW_025728543.1:27500-30000 GCF_021461385.2 Schistocerca piceifrons | reverse complement strand
CCGTTACAACCATGGTAGGCGCAGAACCTACCATCGACAGTTGATAAGGCAGACATTTGAAAGATGCGTCGCCGGTACGAGGACCGTGCGATCAGCCCAAAGTTATTCAGAGTCACCAAGGCAAACGGACCGGACGAGCCGACCGATTGGTTTTGATCTAATAAAAGCGTCCCTTCCATCTCTGGTCGGGACTCTGTTTGCATGTATTAGCTCTAGAATTACCACAGTTATCCAAGTAACGTGGGTACGATCTAAGGAACCATAACTGATTTAATGAGCCATTCGCGGTTTCACCTTAATGCGGCTTGTACTGAGACATGCATGGCTTAATCTTTGAGACAAGCATATGACTACTGGCAGGATCAACCAGGGAGCTGCGTCAACTAGAGCTGAGCAGCCGGCCGCCCGGGAGTGTGTCCCGGGGGCCCGCGCGAACACGCAAGCGTCCGCTCAATCATTCTGCAAACAGGAGGAGGCTGAGCTCCCCTGCACAATACACCTCGAAACCCTCTCAGGTCCCGGCGGCGCGCAGCGCCGTCCCAAGTACTTGGTCGGGTTCGAGAGAGGCGCAATCGCCCGGAGTTAGGCGAGTAGACGCTTTCGGTGCGACCACCCGTGCTCCCAACTGAGCTTGCCGCTGCCGACAGAGGCCCGGGAGCGTGCTGTCGTGGCATTGCCGGCGGGAGACAACACGCGCCACCTACGGTGACCGGCAGCTCCAACGCCAGCGCCACAGAAGGACAAAAGCCCCACTTGGGTGCCGAAGCGAACTCTCCCAGCACAGCGCACGCGCCAACACATCCGCACAGCTGCGATACAAACCACCAGCGAGAACCGCTGGGGCGACCGAGCAGCAGACGGCGTCGCGGCGCCGAGCGCCGGGCGGCGGCGCATCCTCAACGCACACAGTCCTCAATCGGACCAGCACACTGAAGATGTCCACCGCGCTTCGCACCGGGCCCGCGAGGACCTACTTTGGCCGCACGGCGCCGCGCGCAGGGTGCGCCGGCGCGCAGCTGCGACGCCTGCCGCGTCCGTCGGCCGGCGCGCCTGCCACTGGCCGCCCCCACCAGCCGGCTGTAGCGCGTGCGCCCACGCACCGCGCGGCCAGCACGCCGGGAGGCGCCCCCTCACCGGCCGGGGACGGTCCCACCCAGCCACCGCCGCGTATCGCTTCACACCCAGATGCCGTTCAGTTTCGTCGGCATGGTGGGTATCGCTGGAACAACCGGTTAGTACCTCAACCTATCGTCGCCATCACCGATTCACCCCTAGCGAGAACAACCGCACCACAACAGGTTACCATTTGTTCATTTGCGTAACTTCACCAGAAAACGCAGGCGTCCATCGCCATTTGCAACTTCAACGATTATTGCATGCCTGTGTCAGGTGTCACGCCACACTACGTCTGCCCACATACACGCAACAAAATGTGCACGCCTAGACAATACGTGGAAGGTGGCCCCCGTACGTATGCGATGTCCATTGCTCGAACGACTGTCAACCGGCCTCTGTAGCATGTCGCAGATATGGAACGCGGTGCACCATGCCATCACGGTGTGTGAGGAGAGACGACTAGGTCCGAATACATCAACAGACAGCTCATGCTGATCGCCATCCACGGCGTCCGTTCCTCCCACACGTCTCTATGGCGTACCACACTGCAATCCAGCTCTCATAGGGAGACGACACGTAGCTGCGTGCACAATATTTGCACTGTATGGTCCGCCGTTTTTGGGCGCAGTCGTTGTGCGGTCACACATGTGCCACGATGTATCATTCAGTACATAAGGACGAATGTGCAGTACAGATTGTGGTTCACGCGTACGACATCAGCGGACAGTTGACACAGGCCGCACCACAACGTAGCCTGAGTACGTCGCATGCGAAGGGCATTGAACATGCAAACTTCTCACCAACCAGCTTGCGAAGGCAGGGGGCAAGGTGGGGACGTGGGGAGGGGCGGCATGTACGTCCTGCTGCCATCCACATTACAGTGTACAGCAGGAGCATGTGGAAAGTGAGCAAGACTTGCAAGGTGTTTAACATGAAGCGATACACAGGGGTGCGGGCAGTGCGAGTAGCGAACTATATTGCGAGGGTTGCGGGTGGGCAACACTACAGTAATTGAACGAGTCGTATAACAATTACAGAGCAGGTTTAGGCGACAACGTGGGTTACGTTAAGGCGACAACATGGGTTAGGTTAAGGCACAACATGGGTTAGGTTAAGGCACAACATGGGTTAGGTTAAGGCACAACATGGGTTAGGTTAAGGCACAACATGGGTTAGGTTAAGGCACAACATGGGTTAGGTTAAGGCACAACATGGGTTAGGTTAAGGCACAACATGGGTTAGGTTAAGGCACAACATGGGTTAGGTTGAGGCACAACATGGGTTAGGTTGAGGCACAACATGGGTTAGGTTGAGGCACAACATGGGTTAGGTTGAGGCACAACATGGGTTAGGTTGAGGCACAACATGGGTTAGGTTAAGGTAC
>NW_025728543.1:15000-20000 GCF_021461385.2 Schistocerca piceifrons | reverse complement strand
GCTGATTCCTTCAGTGTAGCGCGCGTGCGGCCCAGAACATCTAAGGGCATCACAGACCTGTTATTGCTCAATCTCGTGCGGCTAGAAGCCGCCTGTCCCTCTAAGAAGAAAAGTAATCGCTGACAGCACGAAGGATGTCACGCGACTAGTTAGCAGGCTAGAGTCTCGTTCGTTATCGGAATTAACCAGACAAATCGCTCCACCAACTAAGAACGGCCATGCACCACCACCCACCGAATCAAGAAAGAGCTATCAATCTGTCAATCCTTCCGGTGTCCGGGCCTGGTGAGGTTTCCCGTGTTGAGTCAAATTAAGCCGCAGGCTCCACTCCTGGTGGTGCCCTTCCGTCAATTCCTTTAAGTTTCAGCTTTGCAACCATACTTCCCCCGGAACCCAAAAGCTTTGGTTTCCCGGAGGCTGCCCGCCGAGTCATCGGAGGAACTGCGGCGGATCGCTGGCTGGCATCGTTTATGGTTAGAACTAGGGCGGTATCTGATCGCCTTCGAACCTCTAACTTTCGTTCTTGATTAATGAAAACATACTTGGCAAATGCTTTCGCTTCTGTTCGTCTTGCGACGATCCAAGAATTTCACCTCTAACGTCGCAATACGAATGCCCCCGCCTGTCCCTATTAATCATTACCTCGGGTTCCGAAAACCAACAAAATAGAACCGAGGTCCTATTCCATTATTCCATGCACACAGTATTCAGGCGGGCTTGCCTGCTTTAAGCACTCTAATTTGTTCAAAGTAAACGTGCCGGCCCACCGAGACACTCAATAAAGAGCACCCTGGTAGGATTTCAACGGGGTCCGCCTCGGGACGCACGAGCACGCACGAGGCGGTCGCACGCCTTCAGCTCGCCCCACCGGCAGGACGTCCCACGATACATGCCAGTTAAACACCGACGGGCGGTGAACCAACAGCGTGGGACACAAATCCAACTACGAGCTTTTTAACCGCAACAACTTTAATATACGCTATTGGAGCTGGAATTACCGCGGCTGCTGGCACCAGACTTGCCCTCCAATAGATACTCGTTAAAGGATTTAAAGTGTACTCATTCCGATTACGGGGCCTCGGATGAGTCCCGTATCGTTATTTTTCGTCACTACCTCCCCGTGCCGGGAGTGGGTAATTTGCGCGCCTGCTGCCTTCCTTGGATGTGGTAGCCGTTTCTCAGGCTCCCTCTCCGGAATCGAACCCTGATTCCCCGTTACCCGTTACAACCATGGTAGGCGCAGAACCTACCATCGACAGTTGATAAGGCAGACATTTGAAAGATGCGTCGCCGGTACGAGGACCGTGCGATCAGCCCAAAGTTATTCAGAGTCACCAAGGCAAACGGACCGGACGAGCCGACCGATTGGTTTTGATCTAATAAAAGCGTCCCTTCCATCTCTGGTCGGGACTCTGTTTGCATGTATTAGCTCTAGAATTACCACAGTTATCCAAGTAACGTGGGTACGATCTAAGGAACCATAACTGATTTAATGAGCCATTCGCGGTTTCACCTTAATGCGGCTTGTACTGAGACATGCATGGCTTAATCTTTGAGACAAGCATATGACTACTGGCAGGATCAACCAGGGAGCTGCGTCAACTAGAGCTGAGCAGCCGGCCGCCCGGGAGTGTGTCCCGGGGGCCCGCGCGAACACGCAAGCGTCCGCTCAATCATTCTGCAAACAGGAGGAGGCTGAGCTCCCCTGCACAATACACCTCGAAACCCTCTCAGGTCCCGGCGGCGCGCAGCGCCGTCCCAAGTACTTGGTCGGGTTCGAGAGAGGCGCAATCGCCCGGAGTTAGGCGAGTAGACGCTTTCGGTGCGACCACCCGTGCTCCCAACTGAGCTTGCCGCTGCCGACAGAGGCCCGGGAGCGTGCTGTCGTGGCATTGCCGGCGGGAGACAACACGCGCCACCTACGGTGACCGGCAGCTCCAACGCCAGCGCCACAGAAGGACAAAAGCCCCACTTGGGTGCCGAAGCGAACTCTCCCAGCACAGCGCACGCGCCAACACATCCGCACAGCTGCGATACAAACCACCAGCGAGAACCGCTGGGGCGACCGAGCAGCAGACGGCGTCGCGGCGCCGAGCGCCGGGCGGCGGCGCATCCTCAACGCACACAGTCCTCAATCGGACCAGCACACTGAAGATGTCCACCGCGCTTCGCACCGGGCCCGCGAGGACCTACTTTGGCCGCACGGCGCCGCGCGCAGGGTGCGCCGGCGCGCAGCTGCGACGCCTGCCGCGTCCGTCGGCCGGCGCGCCTGCCACTGGCCGCCCCCACCAGCCGGCTGTAGCGCGTGCGCCCACGCACCGCGCGGCCAGCACGCCGGGAGGCGCCCCCTCACCGGCCGGGGACGGTCCCACCCAGCCACCGCCGCGTATCGCTTCACACCCAGATGCCGTTCAGTTTCGTCGGCATGGTGGGTATCGCTGGAACAACCGGTTAGTACCTCAACCTATCGTCGCCATCACCGATTCACCCCTAGCGAGAACAACCGCACCACAACAGGTTACCATTTGTTCATTTGCGTAACTTCACCAGAAAACGCAGGCGTCCATCGCCATTTGCAACTTCAACGATTATTGCATGCCTGTGTCAGGTGTCACGCCACACTACGTCTGCCCACATACACGCAACAAAATGTGCACGCCTAGACAATACGTGGAAGGTGGCCCCCGTACGTATGCGATGTCCATTGCTCGAACGACTGTCAACCGGCCTCTGTAGCATGTCGCAGATATGGAACGCGGTGCACCATGCCATCACGGTGTGTGAGGAGAGACGACTAGGTCCGAATACATCAACAGACAGCTCATGCTGATCGCCATCCACGGCGTCCGTTCCTCCCACACGTCTCTATGGCGTACCACACTGCAATCCAGCTCTCATAGGGAGACGACACGTAGCTGCGTGCACAATATTTGCACTGTATGGTCCGCCGTTTTTGGGCGCAGTCGTTGTGCGGTCACACATGTGCCACGATGTATCATTCAGTACATAAGGACGAATGTGCAGTACAGATTGTGGTTCACGCGTACGACATCAGCGGACAGTTGACACAGGCCGCACCACAACGTAGCCTGAGTACGTCGCATGCGAAGGGCATTGAACATGCAAACTTCTCACCAACCAGCTTGCGAAGGCAGGGGGCAAGGTGGGGACGTGGGGAGGGGCGGCATGTACGTCCTGCTGCCATCCACATTACAGTGTACAGCAGGAGCATGTGGAAAGTGAGCAAGACTTGCAAGGTGTTTAACATGAAGCGATACACAGGGGTGCGGGCAGTGCGAGTAGCGAACTATATTGCGAGGGTTGCGGGTGGGCAACACTACAGTAATTGAACGAGTCGTATAACAATTACAGAGCAGGTTTAGGCGACAACGTGGGTTACGTTAAGGCGACAACATGGGTTAGGTTAAGGCACAACATGGGTTAGGTTAAGGCACAACATGGGTTAGGTTAAGGCACAACATGGGTTAGGTTAAGGCACAACATGGGTTAGGTTAAGGCACAACATGGGTTAGGTTAAGGCACAACATGGGTTAGGTTAAGGCACAACATGGGTTAGGTTGAGGCACAACATGGGTTAGGTTGAGGCACAACATGGGTTAGGTTGAGGCACAACATGGGTTAGGTTGAGGCACAACATGGGTTAGGTTGAGGCACAACATGGGTTAGGTTGAGGCACAACATGGGTTAGGTTAAGGTACAACATGGGTTAGGTTAAGGTACAACATGGGTTAGGTTAAGGTACAACATGGGTTAGGTTAAGGTACAACATGGGTTAGGTTAAGGTACAACATGGGTTAGGTTAAGGTACAACATAGGTTAGGTTAAGGTACAACATAGGTTAGGTTAAGGTACAACATAGGTTAGGTTAAGGTACAACATAGGTTAGGTTAAGGTACAACATAGGTTAGGTTAAGGTACAACATAGGTTAGGTTAAGGTACAACATAGGTTAGGTTAAGGTACAACATAGGTTAGGTTAGGTTAGGTTAGGTTACACGTTGTTGTACGGAAAGGTGTAGGGGGGGGGGGGGCGGGGGCGGCAGGTTCGTTGATAGTGATTATAGTAAGTGAATGCTTGTGACATGATCAGATTTGTCACGTCAGGATGCACCTTTGGCTTATTAGAGGCGGCGCTCCAATTCTATGCTTGTGTGAGACCTGTGTCTTTGACTCATGTCATTGTTTGTGCGCTGTGACAGGAGGTACTATTGTGATGTTGGGTGCACCGTTGTATAGGACATGTGTGGGTGTTGGTGCCTGGTCTGCGCAATGGTGGATGTCGAAAGGCTGGGATATTGTATTTTCCGCACGGACCTCCTGGTCTGGTTGTGATAGTGTGGATTGTGTAATGTGGCGGAGAAGATGCACTGGATGTTGTTCCATGCTGGTGCTTACATATTGTATGTGCGCCTGTTAGAAGCAGAGAGTGGTGCGTGATCAGAGTGTCTGGCTGACGTGTGGTTCCCATTTTGGGCAGACTCTTTCAGCATGTATACGGACAGTTGTGTATATTTGCTGTAGTTTGATGGCTCTGCATTGATTACTAATCAGCGCCGTGTGTACGGGTAATCTGGTTCCAGTCCAAAATGTTCCATCTGTGTACATTAGTGACAAAGACTCCCCCCATGCAGTGGGGCTCGGTCTGTTATAACTCTTCCGCGTAATATATTTGCCCCACGTTTTTGCGACTGCGAGTGCGAGTGCAACGCGCATGGGGACCGACATGCTGATGGCTCGGTATCGGACGCCGTACAGTGAGCAACGCGATCGCGTCTCTCGCTCGTAAGTGGTACAGGTCGCGGCTCATGTATACGGACAGCGGGAATGTCGCATATTGGAAATAACTCTTCATGAAACGCAAGTTATAGGGGTGGATTGCACTTTACGAGTGCGGGAAACGTCCGCCGTTCATCCGCTGGAGGTGCGAGTTTGGCGGTTGGGGTGGTGCACGAACGGGTGCGGGTGGCGTCATTGCCGGTC
>NW_025728543.1:5000-10000 GCF_021461385.2 Schistocerca piceifrons | reverse complement strand
TCAAGTTGGACTTGGGCTCGGCGCGAGGCGTCGGGGTAGTGGACCCTCCCAAACACCACATGCCACGACAGGCGGCAGCCTGCGGGGTTCGGTGCTGGACTCTTCCCTGTTCGCTCGCCGCTACTGGGGGAATCCTTGTTAGTTTCTTTTCCTCCGCTTAGTAATATGCTTAAATTCAGCGGGTAGTCTCGCCTGCTCTGAGGTCGTTGTACGAGGTGTCGCACGCCACACCGCCAGCCGGCTGTGCACGCTACCGAGAAAGTACCGGTATGCGAACCGCCAGGCGACGGGCGCGCATCGCACGTTTGAGGAGACGCGGCCGGCCCCACAGGCGGCCGCGACACTCCCAGGTCTGCGAAGCGGGGCAAACGCCGCGCGCTTCAGTATACGTAGCCGACCCTCAGCCAGACGTGGCCCGGGAACGGAATCCATGGACCGCAATGTGCGTTCGAAACGTCGATGTTCATGTGTCCTGCAGTTCACATGTCGACGCGCAATTTGCTGCGTTCTTCATCGACCCACGAGCCGAGTGATCCACCGTCCTGGGTGATCTCTTCTCAGTTTCCGCCGTCTCTTTCGAGACGGTCGCATAGGCGGGAGTGAGGCGTGTGGCGGCCCCTGTTCCAGCGTTCTGTGTCCAACGGCCTCACGGCCGACGGGCGTCGTACGGCTCCACACCGGAGCGGACAGGCACTCGGGCGAAAGTCATTCAAAACCGGCGCCAGGCGCCAGGTGCCGCAGGCCAGCCGCTCCAGCGCTTCAGCGCTCGTACCACACAACATTGCCGCTAGTTTTGAGAGGCACGCGTGGTTCCGCACGCGGCGCACGGCTACGGCGAGCCGTACAGGTAGCGTGTTGCGCGACACGACACGCACATCGAAAGACATGCAGTCTAGTCGGTAATGATCCTTCCGCAGGTTCACCTACGGAAACCTTGTTACGACTTTTACTTCCTCTAAATGATCAAGTTTGGTCATCTTTCCGGTAGCATCGGCAACGACAGAGTCAATGCCGCGTACCAGTCCGAAGACCTCACTAAATCATTCAATCGGTAGTAGCGACGGGCGGTGTGTACAAAGGGCAGGGACGTAATCAACGCGAGCTTATGACTCGCGCTTACTGGGAATTCCTCGTTCATGGGGAACAATTGCAAGCCCCAATCCCTAGCACGAAGGAGGTTCAGCGGGTTACCCCGACCTTTCGGCCTAGGAAGACACGCTGATTCCTTCAGTGTAGCGCGCGTGCGGCCCAGAACATCTAAGGGCATCACAGACCTGTTATTGCTCAATCTCGTGCGGCTAGAAGCCGCCTGTCCCTCTAAGAAGAAAAGTAATCGCTGACAGCACGAAGGATGTCACGCGACTAGTTAGCAGGCTAGAGTCTCGTTCGTTATCGGAATTAACCAGACAAATCGCTCCACCAACTAAGAACGGCCATGCACCACCACCCACCGAATCAAGAAAGAGCTATCAATCTGTCAATCCTTCCGGTGTCCGGGCCTGGTGAGGTTTCCCGTGTTGAGTCAAATTAAGCCGCAGGCTCCACTCCTGGTGGTGCCCTTCCGTCAATTCCTTTAAGTTTCAGCTTTGCAACCATACTTCCCCCGGAACCCAAAAGCTTTGGTTTCCCGGAGGCTGCCCGCCGAGTCATCGGAGGAACTGCGGCGGATCGCTGGCTGGCATCGTTTATGGTTAGAACTAGGGCGGTATCTGATCGCCTTCGAACCTCTAACTTTCGTTCTTGATTAATGAAAACATACTTGGCAAATGCTTTCGCTTCTGTTCGTCTTGCGACGATCCAAGAATTTCACCTCTAACGTCGCAATACGAATGCCCCCGCCTGTCCCTATTAATCATTACCTCGGGTTCCGAAAACCAACAAAATAGAACCGAGGTCCTATTCCATTATTCCATGCACACAGTATTCAGGCGGGCTTGCCTGCTTTAAGCACTCTAATTTGTTCAAAGTAAACGTGCCGGCCCACCGAGACACTCAATAAAGAGCACCCTGGTAGGATTTCAACGGGGTCCGCCTCGGGACGCACGAGCACGCACGAGGCGGTCGCACGCCTTCAGCTCGCCCCACCGGCAGGACGTCCCACGATACATGCCAGTTAAACACCGACGGGCGGTGAACCAACAGCGTGGGACACAAATCCAACTACGAGCTTTTTAACCGCAACAACTTTAATATACGCTATTGGAGCTGGAATTACCGCGGCTGCTGGCACCAGACTTGCCCTCCAATAGATACTCGTTAAAGGATTTAAAGTGTACTCATTCCGATTACGGGGCCTCGGATGAGTCCCGTATCGTTATTTTTCGTCACTACCTCCCCGTGCCGGGAGTGGGTAATTTGCGCGCCTGCTGCCTTCCTTGGATGTGGTAGCCGTTTCTCAGGCTCCCTCTCCGGAATCGAACCCTGATTCCCCGTTACCCGTTACAACCATGGTAGGCGCAGAACCTACCATCGACAGTTGATAAGGCAGACATTTGAAAGATGCGTCGCCGGTACGAGGACCGTGCGATCAGCCCAAAGTTATTCAGAGTCACCAAGGCAAACGGACCGGACGAGCCGACCGATTGGTTTTGATCTAATAAAAGCGTCCCTTCCATCTCTGGTCGGGACTCTGTTTGCATGTATTAGCTCTAGAATTACCACAGTTATCCAAGTAACGTGGGTACGATCTAAGGAACCATAACTGATTTAATGAGCCATTCGCGGTTTCACCTTAATGCGGCTTGTACTGAGACATGCATGGCTTAATCTTTGAGACAAGCATATGACTACTGGCAGGATCAACCAGGGAGCTGCGTCAACTAGAGCTGAGCAGCCGGCCGCCCGGGAGTGTGTCCCGGGGGCCCGCGCGAACACGCAAGCGTCCGCTCAATCATTCTGCAAACAGGAGGAGGCTGAGCTCCCCTGCACAATACACCTCGAAACCCTCTCAGGTCCCGGCGGCGCGCAGCGCCGTCCCAAGTACTTGGTCGGGTTCGAGAGAGGCGCAATCGCCCGGAGTTAGGCGAGTAGACGCTTTCGGTGCGACCACCCGTGCTCCCAACTGAGCTTGCCGCTGCCGACAGAGGCCCGGGAGCGTGCTGTCGTGGCATTGCCGGCGGGAGACAACACGCGCCACCTACGGTGACCGGCAGCTCCAACGCCAGCGCCACAGAAGGACAAAAGCCCCACTTGGGTGCCGAAGCGAACTCTCCCAGCACAGCGCACGCGCCAACACATCCGCACAGCTGCGATACAAACCACCAGCGAGAACCGCTGGGGCGACCGAGCAGCAGACGGCGTCGCGGCGCCGAGCGCCGGGCGGCGGCGCATCCTCAACGCACACAGTCCTCAATCGGACCAGCACACTGAAGATGTCCACCGCGCTTCGCACCGGGCCCGCGAGGACCTACTTTGGCCGCACGGCGCCGCGCGCAGGGTGCGCCGGCGCGCAGCTGCGACGCCTGCCGCGTCCGTCGGCCGGCGCGCCTGCCACTGGCCGCCCCCACCAGCCGGCTGTAGCGCGTGCGCCCACGCACCGCGCGGCCAGCACGCCGGGAGGCGCCCCCTCACCGGCCGGGGACGGTCCCACCCAGCCACCGCCGCGTATCGCTTCACACCCAGATGCCGTTCAGTTTCGTCGGCATGGTGGGTATCGCTGGAACAACCGGTTAGTACCTCAACCTATCGTCGCCATCACCGATTCACCCCTAGCGAGAACAACCGCACCACAACAGGTTACCATTTGTTCATTTGCGTAACTTCACCAGAAAACGCAGGCGTCCATCGCCATTTGCAACTTCAACGATTATTGCATGCCTGTGTCAGGTGTCACGCCACACTACGTCTGCCCACATACACGCAAACAAAATGTGCACGCCTAGACAATACGTGGAAGGTGGCCCCCCGTACGTATGCGATGTCCATTGCTCGAACGACTGTCAACCGGCCTCTGTAGCATGTCGCAGATATGGAACGCGGTGCACCATGCCATCACGGTGTGTGAGGAGAGACGACTAGGTCCGAATACATCAACAGACAGCTCATGCTGATCGCCATCCACGGCGTCCGTTCCTCCCACACGTCTCTATGGCGTACCACACTGCAATCCAGCTCTCATAGGGAGACGACACGTAGCTGCGTGCACAATATTTGCACTGTATGGTCCGCCGTTTTTGGGCGCAGTCGTTGTGCGGTCACACATGTGCCACGATGTATCATTCAGTACATAAGGACGAATGTGCAGTACAGATTGTGGTTCACGCGTACGACATCAGCGGACAGTTGACACAGGCCGCACCACAACGTAGCCTGAGTACGTCGCATGCGAAGGGCATTGAACATGCAAACTTCTCACCAACCAGCTTGCGAAGGCAGGGGGCAAGGTGGGGGACGTGGGGAGGGGCGGCATGTACGTCCTGCTGCCATCCACATTACAGTGTACAGCAGGAGCATGTGGAAAGTGAGCAAGACTTGCAAGGTGTTTAACATGAAGCGATACACAGGGGTGCGGGCAGTGCGAGTAGCGAACTATATTGCGAGGGTTGCGGGTGGGCAACACTACAGTAATTGAACGAGTCGTATAACAATTACAGAGCAGGTTTAGGCGACAACGTGGGTTACGTTAAGGCGACAACATGGGTTAGGTTAAGGCACAACATGGGTTAGGTTAAGGCACAACATGGGTTAGGTTAAGGCACAACATGGGTTAGGTTAAGGCACAACATGGGTTAGGTTAAGGCACAACATGGGTTAGGTTAAGGGCACAACATGGGTTAGGTTAAGGCACAACATGGGTTAGGTTAAGGCACAACATGGGTTAGGTTGAGGCACAACATGGGTTAGGTTGAGGCACAACATGGGTTAGGTTGAGGCACAACATGGGTTAGGTTGAGGCACAACATGGGTTAGGTTGAGGCACAACATGGGTTAGGTTAAGGTACAACATGGGTTAGGTTAAGGTACAACATGGGTTAGGTTAAGGTACAACATGGGTTAGGTTA
>NW_025728542.1:57500-61949 GCF_021461385.2 Schistocerca piceifrons | reverse complement strand
ACCAACAGCGTGGGACACAAATCCAACTACGAGCTTTTTAACCGCAACAACTTTAATATACGCTATTGGAGCTGGAATTACCGCGGCTGCTGGCACCAGACTTGCCCTCCAATAGATACTCGTTAAAGGATTTAAAGTGTACTCATTCCGATTACGGGGCCTCGGATGAGTCCCGTATCGTTATTTTTCGTCACTACCTCCCCGTGCCGGGAGTGGGTAATTTGCGCGCCTGCTGCCTTCCTTGGATGTGGTAGCCGTTTCTCAGGCTCCCCTCTCCGGAATCGAACCCTGATTCCCCGTTACCCGTTACAACCATGGTAGGCGCAGAACCTACCATCGACAGTTGATAAGGCAGACATTTGAAAGATGCGTCGCCGGTACGAGGACCGTGCGATCAGCCCAAAGTTATTCAGAGTCACCAAGGCAAACGGACCGGACGAGCCGACCGATTGGTTTTGATCTAATAAAAGCGTCCCTTCCATCTCTGGTCGGGACTCTGTTTGCATGTATTAGCTCTAGAATTACCACAGTTATCCAAGTAACGTGGGTACGATCTAAGGAACCATAACTGATTTAATGAGCCATTCGCGGTTTCACCTTAATGCGGCTTGTACTGAGACATGCATGGCTTAATCTTTGAGACAAGCATATGACTACTGGCAGGATCAACCAGGGAGCTGCGCCAACTAGAGCTGAGCAGCCGGCCGCCCGGGAGTGTGTCCCGGGGGCCCGCGCGAACACGCAAGCGTCCGCTCAATCATTCTGCAAACAGGAGGAGGCTGAGCTCCCCTGCACAATACACCTCGAAACCCTCTCAGGTCCCGGCGGCGCGCAGCGCCGTCCCAAGTACTTGGTCGGGTTCGAGAGAGGCGCAATCGCCCGGAGTTAGGCGAGTAGACGCTTTCGGTGCGACCACCCGTGCTCCCAACTGAGCTTGCCGCTGCCGACAGAGGCCCGGGAGCGTGCTGTCGTGGCATTGCCGGCGGGAGACAACACGCGCCACCTACGGTGACCGGCAGCTCCAACGCCAGCGCCACAGAAGGACAAAAGCCCCACTTGGGTGCCGAAGCGAACTCTCCCAGCACAGCGCACGCGCCAACACATCCGCACAGCTGCGATACAAACCACCAGCGAGAACCGCTGGGGCGACCGAGCAGCAGACGGCGTCGCGGCGCCGAGCGCCGGGCGGCGGCGCATCCTCAACGCACACAGTCCTCAATCGGACCAGCACACTGAAGATGTCCACCGCGCTTCGCACCGGGCCCGCGAGGACCTACTTTGGCCGCACGGCGCCGCGCGCAGGGTGCGCCGGCGCGCAGCTGCGACGCCTGCCGCGTCCGTCGGCCGGCGCGCCTGCCACTGGCCGCCCCCACCAGCCGGCTGTAGCGCGTGCGCCCACGCACCGCGCGGCCAGCACGCCGGGAGGCGCCCCCTCACCGGCCGGGGACGGTCCCACCCAGCCACCACCGCGTATCGCTTCACACCCAGATGCCGTTCAGTTTCATCGGCATGGTGGGTATCGCTGGAACAACCGGTTAGTACCTCAACCTATCGTCGCCATCACCGATTCACCCCTAGCGAGAACAACCGCACCACAACGGGTTACCATTTCTTCATTTGCGTAACTTCACCAGAAAACGTAGGCGTCCATCGCCATTAGCAACTTCAACGATTATTGCATGCCTGTGTCAGGTGTCACGCCACACTACGTCTGCCCACATACACGCAACAAAATGTGCACGCCTAGACAATACGTGGAAGGTGGCCCCCGTACGTATGCGATGTCCATTGCTCGAACGACTGTCAACCGGCCTCTGTAGCATGTCGCAGATATGGAACGCGGTGCACCATGCTATCACGGTGTTTGAGGAGAGACGACTAGGTCCGAATACATCAACACACAGCTCATGCTGATCGCCATCCACGGCGTCCGTTCCTCCCACACGTCTCTATGGCGTACCACACTGCAATCCAGCTCTCATAGGGAGACGACACGTAGCTGCGTGCACAATATTTGCACTGTATGGTCCGCCGTTTTTGGGCGCAGTCGTTGTACGGTCACACATGTGCCACGATGTATCATTCAGTACATAAGGACGAATGTGCAGTACAGATTGTGGTTCACGCGTACGACATCAGCGGACAGTTGACACAGGCCGCACCACAACGTAGCCTGCGTACGTCGCATGCGAAGGGCATTGAACATGCAAACTTGTCACCAACCAGCTTGCGAAGGCAGGGGGCAAGGTGGGGACGTGGGGACGTGGGGAGGGGTGGGGGGGGGGGGGGGCGGCATGTACGTCCTGCTGCCATCCACATTACAGTGTACAGCAGGAGCATGTGGAAAGTCAGCAAGACTTGCAAGGTGTTTAACATGAAGCGATACACAGGGGAGCGGGCAGTGCGAGTAGCGAACTATATTGCGAGGGTTGCGGGTGGGCAACACTACACTAATTGAACGAGTCGTATAACAATTACAGAGCAGGTTTAGGCGACAACGTGGGTTACGTTAGCGGACAACGTGGGTTACGTTAGCGGACAACGTGGGTTACGTTAAGGCACAACATGGGTTACGTTAAGGCACAACATGGGTTACGTTAAGGCACAACATGGGTTACGTTAGGGCACAACATGGGTTAGGTTAGGGGACAACATGGGTTAGGTTAGGGGACAACATGGGTTAGGTTAGGGGACAACATGGGTTAGGTTAGGGCACAACATGGGTTAGGTTAGGGCACAACATGGGTTAGGTTAGGGCACAACATGGGTTAGGTTAGGGCACAACATGGGTTAGGTTAAGGCACAACATGGGTTAGGTTAAGGCACAACATGGGTTAGGTTAAGGCACAACATGGGTTAGGTTAAGGCACAACATGGGTTAGGTTAAGGTACAACATGGGTTAGGTTAAGGTACAACATGGGTTAGGTTAAGGTACAACATGGGTTAGGTTAAGGTACAACATGGGTTAGGTTAAGGTACAACATGGGTTAGGTTAAGGTACAACATGGGTTAGGTTAAGGTACAACATGGGTTAGGTTAAGGTACAACATGGGTTAGGTTAAGGTACAACATGGGTTAGGTTAAGGTACAACATAGGTTAGGTTAAGGTACAACATAGGTTAGGTTAAGGTACAACATAGGTTAGGTTAAGGTACAACATAGGTTAGGTTAAGGTACAACATAGGTTAGGTTAAGGTACAACATAGGTTAGGTTAAGGTACAACATAGGTTAGGTTAAGGTACAACATAGGTTAGGTTAAGGTACAACATAGGTTAGGTTAAGGTACAACATAGGTTAGGTTAAGGTACAACATAGGTTAGGTTAGGTTAGGTTACACGTTGTTGTAAGGAAAGGTGTAGGGGGGGGGGGGCGGGGGCGGCAGGTTCCTTGATAGTGATTATAGTAAGTGAATGCTTGTGACATGATCAGATTTGTCACGTCAGGATGCACCTTTGGCTTATTAGAGGCGGCGCTCCAATTCTATGCTTGTGTGAGACCTGTGTCTTTGACTCATGTCATTGTTTGTGCGCTGTGACAGGAGGTACTATTGTGATGTTGGGTGCACCGTTGTATAGGACATGTGTGGGTGTTGGTGCCTGGTCTGCGCAATGGTGGATGTCGAAAGGCTGGGATATTGTATTTTCCGCATGGACCTCCTGGTCTGGTTGTGATAGTGTGGATTGTGTAATGTGGCGGAGAAGATGCACTGGATGTTGTTCCATGCTGGTGCTTACATATTGTATGTGCGCCCGTTAGAAGCAGAGAGTGGTGCGTGATCAGAGTGTCTGGCTGACGTGTGGTTCCCATTGTGGGCAGACTCTTTCAGCATGTATACGGACAGTTGTGTATATTTGCTGTAGTTTGATGGCTCTGCATTGATTACTAATCAGCGCCGTGTGTACGGGTAATCTGGTTCCAGTCCAAAATGTTCCATCTGTGTACATTAGTGACAAAGACTCTCCCCATGCAGTGGGGCTCGGTCTGTTATAGCTCTTCCGCGTAATATATTTGCCCCACGTTTTTGCGACTGCGAGTGCGAGTGCAACGCGCATGGGGACCGACATGCTGATGGCTCGGTATCGGACGCCGTACAGTGAGCAACGCGATCGCGTCTCTCGCTCGTAAGTGGTACAGGTCGCGGCTCATGTATAGGGACAGCGGGAATGTCGCATATTGGAAATAACTCTTCATGAAACGCAAGTTATAGGGGTGGATTGCACTTTACGAGTGCGGGAAACTTCCGCCGTTCATCCGCTGGAGGTGCGAGTTTGGCGGTTGGGGTGGTGCACGAACGGGTGCGGGTGGAGTCATTGCCGGTCCACGGCTTCGTGCGGCAGAGCCACTGGAGATTGGGTGCTATGGTCGACAGAGGCTGCAGGCTTTGTGGGTGGCGTCGAAAGGCGGGCACTGTGGCGCCATCGCTGTCTTAATCGGCTTGGCGTCGCAT
>NW_025728542.1:47500-50000 GCF_021461385.2 Schistocerca piceifrons | reverse complement strand
CCACAGTTATCCAAGTAACGTGGGTACGATCTAAGGAACCATAACTGATTTAATGAGCCATTCGCGGTTTCACCTTAATGCGGCTTGTACTGAGACATGCATGGCTTAATCTTTGAGACAAGCATATGACTACTGGCAGGATCAACCAGGGAGCTGCGCCAACTAGAGCTGAGCAGCCGGCCGCCCGGGAGTGTGTCCCGGGGGCCCGCGCGAACACGCAAGCGTCCGCTCAATCATTCTGCAAACAGGAGGAGGCTGAGCTCCCCTGCACAATACACCTCGAAACCCTCTCAGGTCCCGGCGGCGCGCAGCGCCGTCCCAAGTACTTGGTCGGGTTCGAGAGAGGCGCAATCGCCCGGAGTTAGGCGAGTAGACGCTTTCGGTGCGACCACCCGTGCTCCCAACTGAGCTTGCCGCTGCCGACAGAGGCCCGGGAGCGTGCTGTCGTGGCATTGCCGGCGGGAGACAACACGCGCCACCTACGGTGACCGGCAGCTCCAACGCCAGCGCCACAGAAGGACAAAAGCCCCACTTGGGTGCCGAAGCGAACTCTCCCAGCACAGCGCACGCGCCAACACATCCGCACAGCTGCGATACAAACCACCAGCGAGAACCGCTGGGGCGACCGAGCAGCAGACGGCGTCGCGGCGCCGAGCGCCGGGCGGCGGCGCATCCTCAACGCACACAGTCCTCAATCGGACCAGCACACTGAAGATGTCCACCGCGCTTCGCACCGGGCCCGCGAGGACCTACTTTGGCCGCACGGCGCCGCGCGCAGGGTGCGCCGGCGCGCAGCTGCGACGCCTGCCGCGTCCGTCGGCCGGCGCGCCTGCCACTGGCCGCCCCCACCAGCCGGCTGTAGCGCGTGCGCCCACGCACCGCGCGGCCAGCACGCCGGGAGGCGCCCCCTCACCGGCCGGGGACGGTCCCACCCAGCCACCACCGCGTATCGCTTCACACCCAGATGCCGTTCAGTTTCATCGGCATGGTGGGTATCGCTGGAACAACCGGTTAGTACCTCAACCTATCGTCGCCATCACCGATTCACCCCTAGCGAGAACAACCGCACCACAACGGGTTACCATTTCTTCATTTGCGTAACTTCACCAGAAAACGTAGGCGTCCATCGCCATTAGCAACTTCAACGATTATTGCATGCCTGTGTCAGGTGTCACGCCACACTACGTCTGCCCACATACACGCAACAAAATGTGCACGCCTAGACAATACGTGGAAGGTGGCCCCCGTACGTATGCGATGTCCATTGCTCGAACGACTGTCAACCGGCCTCTGTAGCATGTCGCAGATATGGAACGCGGTGCACCATGCTATCACGGTGTTTGAGGAGAGACGACTAGGTCCGAATACATCAACACACAGCTCATGCTGATCGCCATCCACGGCGTCCGTTCCTCCCACACGTCTCTATGGCGTACCACACTGCAATCCAGCTCTCATAGGGAGACGACACGTAGCTGCGTGCACAATATTTGCACTGTATGGTCCGCCGTTTTTGGGCGCAGTCGTTGTACGGTCACACATGTGCCACGATGTATCATTCAGTACATAAGGACGAATGTGCAGTACAGATTGTGGTTCACGCGTACGACATCAGCGGACAGTTGACACAGGCCGCACCACAACGTAGCCTGCGTACGTCGCATGCGAAGGGCATTGAACATGCAAACTTGTCACCAACCAGCTTGCGAAGGCAGGGGGCAAGGTGGGGACGTGGGGACGTGGGGAGGGGTGGGGGGGGGGGGGGGCGGCATGTACGTCCTGCTGCCATCCACATTACAGTGTACAGCAGGAGCATGTGGAAAGTCAGCAAGACTTGCAAGGTGTTTAACATGAAGCGATACACAGGGGAGCGGGCAGTGCGAGTAGCGAACTATATTGCGAGGGTTGCGGGTGGGCAACACTACACTAATTGAACGAGTCGTATAACAATTACAGAGCAGGTTTAGGCGACAACGTGGGTTACGTTAGCGGACAACGTGGGTTACGTTAGCGGACAACGTGGGTTACGTTAAGGCACAACATGGGTTACGTTAAGGCACAACATGGGTTACGTTAAGGCACAACATGGGTTACGTTAGGGCACAACATGGGTTAGGTTAGGGGACAACATGGGTTAGGTTAGGGGACAACATGGGTTAGGTTAGGGGACAACATGGGTTAGGTTAGGGCACAACATGGGTTAGGTTAGGGCACAACATGGGTTAGGTTAGGGCACAACATGGGTTAGGTTAGGGCACAACATGGGTTAGGTTAAGGCACAACATGGGTTAGGTTAAGGCACAACATGGGTTAGGTTAAGGCACAACATGGGTTAGGTTAAGGCACAACATGGGTTAGGTTAAGGTACAACATGGGTTAGGTTAAGGTACAACATGGGTTAGGTTAAGGTACAACATGGGTTAGGTTAAGGTACAACATGGGTTAGGTTAAGGTACAACATGGGTTAGGTTAAGGTACAACATGGGTTAGGTTAAGGTAC
>NW_025728542.1:35000-40000 GCF_021461385.2 Schistocerca piceifrons | reverse complement strand
AGTGTAGCGCGCGTGCGGCCCAGAACATCTAAGGGCATCACAGACCTGTTATTGCTCAATCTCGTGCGGCTAGAAGCCGCCTGTCCCTCTAAGAAGAAAAGTAATCGCTGACAGCACGAAGGATGTCACGCGACTAGTTAGCAGGCTAGAGTCTCGTTCGTTATCGGAATTAACCAGACAAATCGCTCCACCAACTAAGAACGGCCATGCACCACCACCCACCGAATCAAGAAAGAGCTATCAATCTGTCAATCCTTCCGGTGTCCGGGCCTGGTGAGGTTTCCCGTGTTGAGTCAAATTAAGCCGCAGGCTCCACTCCTGGTGGTGCCCTTCCGTCAATTCCTTTAAGTTTCAGCTTTGCAACCATACTTCCCCCGGAACCCAAAAGCTTTGGTTTCCCGGAGGCTGCCCGCCGAGTCATCGGAGGAACTGCGGCGGATCGCTGGCTGGCATCGTTTATGGTTAGAACTAGGGCGGTATCTGATCGCCTTCGAACCTCTAACTTTCGTTCTTGATTAATGAAAACATACTTGGCAAATGCTTTCGCTTCTGTTCGTCTTGCGACGATCCAAGAATTTCACCTCTAACGTCGCAATACGAATGCCCCCGCCTGTCCCTATTAATCATTACCTCGGGTTCCGAAAACCAACAAAATAGAACCGAGGTCCTATTCCATTATTCCATGCACACAGTATTCAGGCGGGCTTGCCTGCTTTAAGCACTCTAATTTGTTCAAAGTAAACGTGCCGGCCCACCGAGACACTCAATAAAGAGCACCCTGGTAGGATTTCAACGGGGTCCGCCTCGGGACGCACGAGCACGCACGAGGCGGTCGCACGCCTTCGGCTCGCCCCACCGGCAGGACGTCCCACGATACATGCCAGTTAAACACCGACGGGCGGTGAACCAACAGCGTGGGACACAAATCCAACTACGAGCTTTTTAACCGCAACAACTTTAATATACGCTATTGGAGCTGGAATTACCGCGGCTGCTGGCACCAGACTTGCCCTCCAATAGATACTCGTTAAAGGATTTAAAGTGTACTCATTCCGATTACGGGGCCTCGGATGAGTCCCGTATCGTTATTTTTCGTCACTACCTCCCCGTGCCGGGAGTGGGTAATTTGCGCGCCTGCTGCCTTCCTTGGATGTGGTAGCCGTTTCTCAGGCTCCCTCTCCGGAATCGAACCCTGATTCCCCGTTACCCGTTACAACCATGGTAGGCGCAGAACCTACCATCGACAGTTGATAAGGCAGACATTTGAAAGATGCGTCGCCGGTACGAGGACCGTGCGATCAGCCCAAAGTTATTCAGAGTCACCAAGGCAAACGGACCGGACGAGCCGACCGATTGGTTTTGATCTAATAAAAGCGTCCCTTCCATCTCTGGTCGGGACTCTGTTTGCATGTATTAGCTCTAGAATTACCACAGTTATCCAAGTAACGTGGGTACGATCTAAGGAACCATAACTGATTTAATGAGCCATTCGCGGTTTCACCTTAATGCGGCTTGTACTGAGACATGCATGGCTTAATCTTTGAGACAAGCATATGACTACTGGCAGGATCAACCAGGGAGCTGCGCCAACTAGAGCTGAGCAGCCGGCCGCCCGGGAGTGTGTCCCGGGGGCCCGCGCGAACACGCAAGCGTCCGCTCAATCATTCTGCAAACAGGAGGAGGCTGAGCTCCCCTGCACAATACACCTCGAAACCCTCTCAGGTCCCGGCGGCGCGCAGCGCCGTCCCAAGTACTTGGTCGGGTTCGAGAGAGGCGCAATCGCCCGGAGTTAGGCGAGTAGACGCTTTCGGTGCGACCACCCGTGCTCCCAACTGAGCTTGCCGCTGCCGACAGAGGCCCGGGAGCGTGCTGTCGTGGCATTGCCGGCGGGAGACAACACGCGCCACCTACGGTGACCGGCAGCTCCAACGCCAGCGCCACAGAAGGACAAAAGCCCCACTTGGGTGCCGAAGCGAACTCTCCCAGCACAGCGCACGCGCCAACACATCCGCACAGCTGCGATACAAACCACCAGCGAGAACCGCTGGGGCGACCGAGCAGCAGACGGCGTCGCGGCGCCGAGCGCCGGGCGGCGGCGCATCCTCAACGCACACAGTCCTCAATCGGACCAGCACACTGAAGATGTCCACCGCGCTTCGCACCGGGCCCGCGAGGACCTACTTTGGCCGCACGGCGCCGCGCGCAGGGTGCGCCGGCGCGCAGCTGCGACGCCTGCCGCGTCCGTCGGCCGGCGCGCCTGCCACTGGCCGCCCCCACCAGCCGGCTGTAGCGCGTGCGCCCACGCACCGCGCGGCCAGCACGCCGGGAGGCGCCCCCTCACCGGCCGGGGACGGTCCCACCCAGCCACCACCGCGTATCGCTTCACACCCAGATGCCGTTCAGTTTCATCGGCATGGTGGGTATCGCTGGAACAACCGGTTAGTACCTCAACCTATCGTCGCCATCACCGATTCACCCCTAGCGAGAACAACCGCACCACAACGGGTTACCATTTCTTCATTTGCGTAACTTCACCAGAAAACGTAGGCGTCCATCGCCATTAGCAACTTCAACGATTATTGCATGCCTGTGTCAGGTGTCACGCCACACTACGTCTGCCCACATACACGCAACAAAATGTGCACGCCTAGACAATACGTGGAAGGTGGCCCCCGTACGTATGCGATGTCCATTGCTCGAACGACTGTCAACCGGCCTCTGTAGCATGTCGCAGATATGGAACGCGGTGCACCATGCTATCACGGTGTTTGAGGAGAGACGACTAGGTCCGAATACATCAACACACAGCTCATGCTGATCGCCATCCACGGCGTCCGTTCCTCCCACACGTCTCTATGGCGTACCACACTGCAATCCAGCTCTCATAGGGAGACGACACGTAGCTGCGTGCACAATATTTGCACTGTATGGTCCGCCGTTTTTGGGCGCAGTCGTTGTACGGTCACACATGTGCCACGATGTATCATTCAGTACATAAGGACGAATGTGCAGTACAGATTGTGGTTCACGCGTACGACATCAGCGGACAGTTGACACAGGCCGCACCACAACGTAGCCTGCGTACGTCGCATGCGAAGGGCATTGAACATGCAAACTTGTCACCAACCAGCTTGCGAAGGCAGGGGGCAAGGTGGGGACGTGGGGACGTGGGGAGGGGTGGGGGGGGGGGGGGGCGGCATGTACGTCCTGCTGCCATCCACATTACAGTGTACAGCAGGAGCATGTGGAAAGTCAGCAAGACTTGCAAGGTGTTTAACATGAAGCGATACACAGGGGAGCGGGCAGTGCGAGTAGCGAACTATATTGCGAGGGTTGCGGGTGGGCAACACTACACTAATTGAACGAGTCGTATAACAATTACAGAGCAGGTTTAGGCGACAACGTGGGTTACGTTAGCGGACAACGTGGGTTACGTTAGCGGACAACGTGGGTTACGTTAAGGCACAACATGGGTTACGTTAAGGCACAACATGGGTTACGTTAAGGCACAACATGGGTTACGTTAGGGCACAACATGGGTTAGGTTAGGGGACAACATGGGTTAGGTTAGGGGACAACATGGGTTAGGTTAGGGGACAACATGGGTTAGGTTAGGGCACAACATGGGTTAGGTTAGGGCACAACATGGGTTAGGTTAGGGCACAACATGGGTTAGGTTAGGGCACAACATGGGTTAGGTTAAGGCACAACATGGGTTAGGTTAAGGCACAACATGGGTTAGGTTAAGGCACAACATGGGTTAGGTTAAGGCACAACATGGGTTAGGTTAAGGTACAACATGGGTTAGGTTAAGGTACAACATGGGTTAGGTTAAGGTACAACATGGGTTAGGTTAAGGTACAACATGGGTTAGGTTAAGGTACAACATGGGTTAGGTTAAGGTACAACATGGGTTAGGTTAAGGTACAACATGGGTTAGGTTAAGGTACAACATGGGTTAGGTTAAGGTACAACATGGGTTAGGTTAAGGTACAACATAGGTTAGGTTAAGGTACAACATAGGTTAGGTTAAGGTACAACATAGGTTAGGTTAAGGTACAACATAGGTTAGGTTAAGGTACAACATAGGTTAGGTTAAGGTACAACATAGGTTAGGTTAAGGTACAACATAGGTTAGGTTAAGGTACAACATAGGTTAGGTTAAGGTACAACATAGGTTAGGTTAAGGTACAACATAGGTTAGGTTAAGGTACAACATAGGTTAGGTTAGGTTAGGTTACACGTTGTTGTAAGGAAAGGTGTAGGGGGGGGGGGGCGGGGGCGGCAGGTTCCTTGATAGTGATTATAGTAAGTGAATGCTTGTGACATGATCAGATTTGTCACGTCAGGATGCACCTTTGGCTTATTAGAGGCGGCGCTCCAATTCTATGCTTGTGTGAGACCTGTGTCTTTGACTCATGTCATTGTTTGTGCGCTGTGACAGGAGGTACTATTGTGATGTTGGGTGCACCGTTGTATAGGACATGTGTGGGTGTTGGTGCCTGGTCTGCGCAATGGTGGATGTCGAAAGGCTGGGATATTGTATTTTCCGCATGGACCTCCTGGTCTGGTTGTGATAGTGTGGATTGTGTAATGTGGCGGAGAAGATGCACTGGATGTTGTTCCATGCTGGTGCTTACATATTGTATGTGCGCCCGTTAGAAGCAGAGAGTGGTGCGTGATCAGAGTGTCTGGCTGACGTGTGGTTCCCATTGTGGGCAGACTCTTTCAGCATGTATACGGACAGTTGTGTATATTTGCTGTAGTTTGATGGCTCTGCATTGATTACTAATCAGCGCCGTGTGTACGGGTAATCTGGTTCCAGTCCAAAATGTTCCATCTGTGTACATTAGTGACAAAGACTCTCCCCATGCAGTGGGGCTCGGTCTGTTATAGCTCTTCCGCGTAATATATTTGCCCCACGTTTTTGCGACTGCGAGTGCGAGTGCAACGCGCATGGGGACCGACATGCTGATGGCTCGGTATCGGACGCCGTACAG
>NW_025728542.1:25000-27500 GCF_021461385.2 Schistocerca piceifrons | reverse complement strand
TCCCGTATCGTTATTTTTCGTCACTACCTCCCCGTGCCGGGAGTGGGTAATTTGCGCGCCTGCTGCCTTCCTTGGATGTGGTAGCCGTTTCTCAGGCTCCCTCTCCGGAATCGAACCCTGATTCCCCGTTACCCGTTACAACCATGGTAGGCGCAGAACCTACCATCGACAGTTGATAAGGCAGACATTTGAAAGATGCGTCGCCGGTACGAGGACCGTGCGATCAGCCCAAAGTTATTCAGAGTCACCAAGGCAAACGGACCGGACGAGCCGACCGATTGGTTTTGATCTAATAAAAGCGTCCCTTCCATCTCTGGTCGGGACTCTGTTTGCATGTATTAGCTCTAGAATTACCACAGTTATCCAAGTAACGTGGGTACGATCTAAGGAACCATAACTGATTTAATGAGCCATTCGCGGTTTCACCTTAATGCGGCTTGTACTGAGACATGCATGGCTTAATCTTTGAGACAAGCATATGACTACTGGCAGGATCAACCAGGGAGCTGCGCCAACTAGAGCTGAGCAGCCGGCCGCCCGGGAGTGTGTCCCGGGGGCCCGCGCGAACACGCAAGCGTCCGCTCAATCATTCTGCAAACAGGAGGAGGCTGAGCTCCCCTGCACAATACACCTCGAAACCCTCTCAGGTCCCGGCGGCGCGCAGCGCCGTCCCAAGTACTTGGTCGGGTTCGAGAGAGGCGCAATCGCCCGGAGTTAGGCGAGTAGACGCTTTCGGTGCGACCACCCGTGCTCCCAACTGAGCTTGCCGCTGCCGACAGAGGCCCGGGAGCGTGCTGTCGTGGCATTGCCGGCGGGAGACAACACGCGCCACCTACGGTGACCGGCAGCTCCAACGCCAGCGCCACAGAAGGACAAAAGCCCCACTTGGGTGCCGAAGCGAACTCTCCCAGCACAGCGCACGCGCCAACACATCCGCACAGCTGCGATACAAACCACCAGCGAGAACCGCTGGGGCGACCGAGCAGCAGACGGCGTCGCGGCGCCGAGCGCCGGGCGGCGGCGCATCCTCAACGCACACAGTCCTCAATCGGACCAGCACACTGAAGATGTCCACCGCGCTTCGCACCGGGCCCGCGAGGACCTACTTTGGCCGCACGGCGCCGCGCGCAGGGTGCGCCGGCGCGCAGCTGCGACGCCTGCCGCGTCCGTCGGCCGGCGCGCCTGCCACTGGCCGCCCCCACCAGCCGGCTGTAGCGCGTGCGCCCACGCACCGCGCGGCCAGCACGCCGGGAGGCGCCCCCTCACCGGCCGGGGACGGTCCCACCCAGCCACCACCGCGTATCGCTTCACACCCAGATGCCGTTCAGTTTCATCGGCATGGTGGGTATCGCTGGAACAACCGGTTAGTACCTCAACCTATCGTCGCCATCACCGATTCACCCCTAGCGAGAACAACCGCACCACAACGGGTTACCATTTCTTCATTTGCGTAACTTCACCAGAAAACGTAGGCGTCCATCGCCATTAGCAACTTCAACGATTATTGCATGCCTGTGTCAGGTGTCACGCCACACTACGTCTGCCCACATACACGCAACAAAATGTGCACGCCTAGACAATACGTGGAAGGTGGCCCCCGTACGTATGCGATGTCCATTGCTCGAACGACTGTCAACCGGCCTCTGTAGCATGTCGCAGATATGGAACGCGGTGCACCATGCTATCACGGTGTTTGAGGAGAGACGACTAGGTCCGAATACATCAACACACAGCTCATGCTGATCGCCATCCACGGCGTCCGTTCCTCCCACACGTCTCTATGGCGTACCACACTGCAATCCAGCTCTCATAGGGAGACGACACGTAGCTGCGTGCACAATATTTGCACTGTATGGTCCGCCGTTTTTGGGCGCAGTCGTTGTACGGTCACACATGTGCCACGATGTATCATTCAGTACATAAGGACGAATGTGCAGTACAGATTGTGGTTCACGCGTACGACATCAGCGGACAGTTGACACAGGCCGCACCACAACGTAGCCTGCGTACGTCGCATGCGAAGGGCATTGAACATGCAAACTTGTCACCAACCAGCTTGCGAAGGCAGGGGGCAAGGTGGGGACGTGGGGACGTGGGGAGGGGGGGGGGGGGGGGGGGCGGCATGTACGTCCTGCTGCCATCCACATTACAGTGTACAGCAGGAGCATGTGGAAAGTCAGCAAGACTTGCAAGGTGTTTAACATGAAGCGATACACAGGGGAGCGGGCAGTGCGAGTAGCGAACTATATTGCGAGGGTTGCGGGTGGGCAACACTACACTAATTGAACGAGTCGTATAACAATTACAGAGCAGGTTTAGGCGACAACGTGGGTTACGTTAGCGGACAACGTGGGTTACGTTAGCGGACAACGTGGGTTACGTTAAGGCACAACATGGGTTACGTTAAGGCACAACATGGGTTACGTTAAGGCACAACATGGGTTACGTTAGGGCACAACATGGGTTAGGTTAGGGGACAACATGGGTTAGGTTAGGGGAC
>NW_025728542.1:12500-15000 GCF_021461385.2 Schistocerca piceifrons | reverse complement strand
CGCTTCGCACCGGGCCCGCGAGGACCTACTTTGGCCGCACGGCGCCGCGCGCAGGGTGCGCCGGCGCGCAGCTGCGACGCCTGCCGCGTCCGTCGGCCGGCGCGCCTGCCACTGGCCGCCCCCACCAGCCGGCTGTAGCGCGTGCGCCCACGCACCGCGCGGCCAGCACGCCGGGAGGCGCCCCCTCACCGGCCGGGGACGGTCCCACCCAGCCACCACCGCGTATCGCTTCACACCCAGATGCCGTTCAGTTTCATCGGCATGGTGGGTATCGCTGGAACAACCGGTTAGTACCTCAACCTATCGTCGCCATCACCGATTCACCCCTAGCGAGAACAACCGCACCACAACGGGTTACCATTTCTTCATTTGCGTAACTTCACCAGAAAACGTAGGCGTCCATCGCCATTAGCAACTTCAACGATTATTGCATGCCTGTGTCAGGTGTCACGCCACACTACGTCTGCCCACATACACGCAACAAAATGTGCACGCCTAGACAATACGTGGAAGGTGGCCCCCGTACGTATGCGATGTCCATTGCTCGAACGACTGTCAACCGGCCTCTGTAGCATGTCGCAGATATGGAACGCGGTGCACCATGCTATCACGGTGTTTGAGGAGAGACGACTAGGTCCGAATACATCAACACACAGCTCATGCTGATCGCCATCCACGGCGTCCGTTCCTCCCACACGTCTCTATGGCGTACCACACTGCAATCCAGCTCTCATAGGGAGACGACACGTAGCTGCGTGCACAATATTTGCACTGTATGGTCCGCCGTTTTTGGGCGCAGTCGTTGTACGGTCACACATGTGCCACGATGTATCATTCAGTACATAAGGACGAATGTGCAGTACAGATTGTGGTTCACGCGTACGACATCAGCGGACAGTTGACACAGGCCGCACCACAACGTAGCCTGCGTACGTCGCATGCGAAGGGCATTGAACATGCAAACTTGTCACCAACCAGCTTGCGAAGGCAGGGGGCAAGGTGGGGACGTGGGGACGTGGGGAGGGGTGGGGGGGGGGGGGGCGGCATGTACGTCCTGCTGCCATCCACATTACAGTGTACAGCAGGAGCATGTGGAAAGTCAGCAAGACTTGCAAGGTGTTTAACATGAAGCGATACACAGGGGAGCGGGCAGTGCGAGTAGCGAACTATATTGCGAGGGTTGCGGGTGGGCAACACTACACTAATTGAACGAGTCGTATAACAATTACAGAGCAGGTTTAGGCGACAACGTGGGTTACGTTAGCGGACAACGTGGGTTACGTTAGCGGACAACGTGGGTTACGTTAAGGCACAACATGGGTTACGTTAAGGCACAACATGGGTTACGTTAAGGCACAACATGGGTTACGTTAGGGCACAACATGGGTTAGGTTAGGGGACAACATGGGTTAGGTTAGGGGACAACATGGGTTAGGTTAGGGGACAACATGGGTTAGGTTAGGGCACAACATGGGTTAGGTTAGGGCACAACATGGGTTAGGTTAGGGCACAACATGGGTTAGGTTAGGGCACAACATGGGTTAGGTTAAGGCACAACATGGGTTAGGTTAAGGCACAACATGGGTTAGGTTAAGGCACAACATGGGTTAGGTTAAGGCACAACATGGGTTAGGTTAAGGTACAACATGGGTTAGGTTAAGGTACAACATGGGTTAGGTTAAGGTACAACATGGGTTAGGTTAAGGTACAACATGGGTTAGGTTAAGGTACAACATGGGTTAGGTTAAGGTACAACATGGGTTAGGTTAAGGTACAACATGGGTTAGGTTAAGGTACAACATGGGTTAGGTTAAGGTACAACATGGGTTAGGTTAAGGTACAACATAGGTTAGGTTAAGGTACAACATAGGTTAGGTTAAGGTACAACATAGGTTAGGTTAAGGTACAACATAGGTTAGGTTAAGGTACAACATAGGTTAGGTTAAGGTACAACATAGGTTAGGTTAAGGTACAACATAGGTTAGGTTAAGGTACAACATAGGTTAGGTTAAGGTACAACATAGGTTAGGTTAAGGTACAACATAGGTTAGGTTAAGGTACAACATAGGTTAGGTTAGGTTAGGTTACACGTTGTTGTAAGGAAAGGTGTAGGGGGGGGGGGCGGGGGCGGCAGGTTCCTTGATAGTGATTATAGTAAGTGAATGCTTGTGACATGATCAGATTTGTCACGTCAGGATGCACCTTTGGCTTATTAGAGGCGGCGCTCCAATTCTATGCTTGTGTGAGACCTGTGTCTTTGACTCATGTCATTGTTTGTGCGCTGTGACAGGAGGTACTATTGTGATGTTGGGTGCACCGTTGTATAGGACATGTGTGGGTGTTGGTGCCTGGTCTGCGCAATGGTGGATGTCGAAAGGCTGGGATATTGTATTTTCCGCATGGACCTCCTGGTCTGGTTGTGATAGTGTGGATTGTGTAATGTGGCGGAGAAGATGCACTGGATGTTGTTCCATGCTGGTGCTTACATATTGTATGTGCG
>NW_025728542.1:0-5000 GCF_021461385.2 Schistocerca piceifrons | reverse complement strand
TGTTCAAAGTAAACGTGCCGGCCCACCGAGACACTCAATAAAGAGCACCCTGGTAGGATTTCAACGGGGTCCGCCTCGGGACGCACGAGCACGCACGAGGCGGTCGCACGCCTTCGGCTCGCCCCACCGGCAGGACGTCCCACGATACATGCCAGTTAAACACCGACGGGCGGTGAACCAACAGCGTGGGACACAAATCCAACTACGAGCTTTTTAACCGCAACAACTTTAATATACGCTATTGGAGCTGGAATTACCGCGGCTGCTGGCACCAGACTTGCCCTCCAATAGATACTCGTTAAAGGATTTAAAGTGTACTCATTCCGATTACGGGGCCTCGGATGAGTCCCGTATCGTTATTTTTCGTCACTACCTCCCCGTGCCGGGAGTGGGTAATTTGCGCGCCTGCTGCCTTCCTTGGATGTGGTAGCCGTTTCTCAGGCTCCCTCTCCGGAATCGAACCCTGATTCCCCGTTACCCGTTACAACCATGGTAGGCGCAGAACCTACCATCGACAGTTGATAAGGCAGACATTTGAAAGATGCGTCGCCGGTACGAGGACCGTGCGATCAGCCCAAAGTTATTCAGAGTCACCAAGGCAAACGGACCGGACGAGCCGACCGATTGGTTTTGATCTAATAAAAGCGTCCCTTCCATCTCTGGTCGGGACTCTGTTTGCATGTATTAGCTCTAGAATTACCACAGTTATCCAAGTAACGTGGGTACGATCTAAGGAACCATAACTGATTTAATGAGCCATTCGCGGTTTCACCTTAATGCGGCTTGTACTGAGACATGCATGGCTTAATCTTTGAGACAAGCATATGACTACTGGCAGGATCAACCAGGGAGCTGCGCCAACTAGAGCTGAGCAGCCGGCCGCCCGGGAGTGTGTCCCGGGGGCCCGCGCGAACACGCAAGCGTCCGCTCAATCATTCTGCAAACAGGAGGAGGCTGAGCTCCCCTGCACAATACACCTCGAAACCCTCTCAGGTCCCGGCGGCGCGCAGCGCCGTCCCAAGTACTTGGTCGGGTTCGAGAGAGGCGCAATCGCCCGGAGTTAGGCGAGTAGACGCTTTCGGTGCGACCACCCGTGCTCCCAACTGAGCTTGCCGCTGCCGACAGAGGCCCGGGAGCGTGCTGTCGTGGCATTGCCGGCGGGAGACAACACGCGCCACCTACGGTGACCGGCAGCTCCAACGCCAGCGCCACAGAAGGACAAAAGCCCCACTTGGGTGCCGAAGCGAACTCTCCCAGCACAGCGCACGCGCCAACACATCCGCACAGCTGCGATACAAACCACCAGCGAGAACCGCTGGGGCGACCGAGCAGCAGACGGCGTCGCGGCGCCGAGCGCCGGGCGGCGGCGCATCCTCAACGCACACAGTCCTCAATCGGACCAGCACACTGAAGATGTCCACCGCGCTTCGCACCGGGCCCGCGAGGACCTACTTTGGCCGCACGGCGCCGCGCGCAGGGTGCGCCGGCGCGCAGCTGCGACGCCTGCCGCGTCCGTCGGCCGGCGCGCCTGCCACTGGCCGCCCCCACCAGCCGGCTGTAGCGCGTGCGCCCACGCACCGCGCGGCCAGCACGCCGGGAGGCGCCCCCTCACCGGCCGGGGACGGTCCCACCCAGCCACCACCGCGTATCGCTTCACACCCAGATGCCGTTCAGTTTCATCGGCATGGTGGGTATCGCTGGAACAACCGGTTAGTACCTCAACCTATCGTCGCCATCACCGATTCACCCCTAGCGAGAACAACCGCACCACAACGGGTTACCATTTCTTCATTTGCGTAACTTCACCAGAAAACGTAGGCGTCCATCGCCATTAGCAACTTCAACGATTATTGCATGCCTGTGTCAGGTGTCACGCCACACTACGTCTGCCCACATACACGCAACAAAATGTGCACGCCTAGACAATACGTGGAAGGTGGCCCCCGTACGTATGCGATGTCCATTGCTCGAACGACTGTCAACCGGCCTCTGTAGCATGTCGCAGATATGGAACGCGGTGCACCATGCTATCACGGTGTTTGAGGAGAGACGACTAGGTCCGAATACATCAACACACAGCTCATGCTGATCGCCATCCACGGCGTCCGTTCCTCCCACACGTCTCTATGGCGTACCACACTGCAATCCAGCTCTCATAGGGAGACGACACGTAGCTGCGTGCACAATATTTGCACTGTATGGTCCGCCGTTTTTGGGCGCAGTCGTTGTACGGTCACACATGTGCCACGATGTATCATTCAGTACATAAGGACGAATGTGCAGTACAGATTGTGGTTCACGCGTACGACATCAGCGGACAGTTGACACAGGCCGCACCACAACGTAGCCTGCGTACGTCGCATGCGAAGGGCATTGAACATGCAAACTTGTCACCAACCAGCTTGCGAAGGCAGGGGGCAAGGTGGGGACGTGGGGACGTGGGGAGGGGTGGGGGGGGGGGGGGCGGCATGTACGTCCTGCTGCCATCCACATTACAGTGTACAGCAGGAGCATGTGGAAAGTCAGCAAGACTTGCAAGGTGTTTAACATGAAGCGATACACAGGGGAGCGGGCAGTGCGAGTAGCGAACTATATTGCGAGGGTTGCGGGTGGGCAACACTACACTAATTGAACGAGTCGTATAACAATTACAGAGCAGGTTTAGGCGACAACGTGGGTTACGTTAGCGGACAACGTGGGTTACGTTAGCGGACAACGTGGGTTACGTTAAGGCACAACATGGGTTACGTTAAGGCACAACATGGGTTACGTTAAGGCACAACATGGGTTACGTTAGGGCACAACATGGGTTAGGTTAGGGGACAACATGGGTTAGGTTAGGGGACAACATGGGTTAGGTTAGGGGACAACATGGGTTAGGTTAGGGCACAACATGGGTTAGGTTAGGGCACAACATGGGTTAGGTTAGGGCACAACATGGGTTAGGTTAGGGCACAACATGGGTTAGGTTAAGGCACAACATGGGTTAGGTTAAGGCACAACATGGGTTAGGTTAAGGCACAACATGGGTTAGGTTAAGGCACAACATGGGTTAGGTTAAGGTACAACATGGGTTAGGTTAAGGTACAACATGGGTTAGGTTAAGGTACAACATGGGTTAGGTTAAGGTACAACATGGGTTAGGTTAAGGTACAACATGGGTTAGGTTAAGGTACAACATGGGTTAGGTTAAGGTACAACATGGGTTAGGTTAAGGTACAACATGGGTTAGGTTAAGGTACAACATGGGTTAGGTTAAGGTACAACATAGGTTAGGTTAAGGTACAACATAGGTTAGGTTAAGGTACAACATAGGTTAGGTTAAGGTACAACATAGGTTAGGTTAAGGTACAACATAGGTTAGGTTAAGGTACAACATAGGTTAGGTTAAGGTACAACATAGGTTAGGTTAAGGTACAACATAGGTTAGGTTAAGGTACAACATAGGTTAGGTTAAGGTACAACATAGGTTAGGTTAAGGTACAACATAGGTTAGGTTAGGTTAGGTTACACGTTGTTGTAAGGAAAGGTGTAGGGGGGGGGGGCGGGGGCGGCAGGTTCCTTGATAGTGATTATAGTAAGTGAATGCTTGTGACATGATCAGATTTGTCACGTCAGGATGCACCTTTGGCTTATTAGAGGCGGCGCTCCAATTCTATGCTTGTGTGAGACCTGTGTCTTTGACTCATGTCATTGTTTGTGCGCTGTGACAGGAGGTACTATTGTGATGTTGGGTGCACCGTTGTATAGGACATGTGTGGGTGTTGGTGCCTGGTCTGCGCAATGGTGGATGTCGAAAGGCTGGGATATTGTATTTTCCGCATGGACCTCCTGGTCTGGTTGTGATAGTGTGGATTGTGTAATGTGGCGGAGAAGATGCACTGGATGTTGTTCCATGCTGGTGCTTACATATTGTATGTGCGCCCGTTAGAAGCAGAGAGTGGTGCGTGATCAGAGTGTCTGGCTGACGTGTGGTTCCCATTGTGGGCAGACTCTTTCAGCATGTATACGGACAGTTGTGTATATTTGCTGTAGTTTGATGGCTCTGCATTGATTACTAATCAGCGCCGTGTGTACGGGTAATCTGGTTCCAGTCCAAAATGTTCCATCTGTGTACATTAGTGACAAAGACTCTCCCCATGCAGTGGGGCTCGGTCTGTTATAGCTCTTCCGCGTAATATATTTGCCCCACGTTTTTGCGACTGCGAGTGCGAGTGCAACGCGCATGGGGACCGACATGCTGATGGCTCGGTATCGGACGCCGTACAGTGAGCAACGCGATCGCGTCTCTCGCTCGTAAGTGGTACAGGTCGCGGCTCATGTATAGGGACAGCGGGAATGTCGCATATTGGAAATAACTCTTCATGAAACGCAAGTTATAGGGGTGGATTGCACTTTACGAGTGCGGGAAACTTCCGCCGTTCATCCGCTGGAGGTGCGAGTTTGGCGGTTGGGGTGGTGCACGAACGGGTGCGGGTGGAGTCATTGCCGGTCCACGGCTTCGTGCGGCAGAGCCACTGGAGATTGGGTGCTATGGTCGACAGAGGCTGCAGGCTTTGTGGGTGGCGTCGAAAGGCGGGCACTGTGGCGCCATCGCTGTCTTAATCGGCTTGGCGTCGCATAGATGGCGGTATCGTCGTTGGAGGAGGTCATGTTGCGGGAGACCTACAGATGGCGGTATGTTTTGTGGTGCGGACGTAGTGTTGTCAGATGCGCATAGATGGCGGTATTGCATGTGGTGTCGCCCTATTTTCATAGATGGCAATACTGTTTTGCCGGCATGGGTGGCGTAGTTCCGTCGGATCCCTGTAGGTGGCAGTGTGCTATGTCTACTGTCGACACCCACGTCACCACTATCTATCTATCTATGTCCTAATACCTCGCCCCCCCCCGCCCCTACAGACTTATCACCACACACACTAACCGCCCCGGGGACTTGCCAACGACACACCCTATCCCAAGTCTATTTTCTTGCGGAGCATCATGTGTTATTATATTTT
>NW_025728541.1:57500-61597 GCF_021461385.2 Schistocerca piceifrons | reverse complement strand
CTTCGCATGCGACGTACGCAGGCTACGTTGTGGTGCGGCCTGTGTCAACTGTCCGCTGATGTCGTACGCGTGAACCACAATCTGTACTGCACATTCGTCCTTATGTACTGAATGATACATCGTGGCACATGTGTGACCGTACAACGACTGCGCCCAAAAACGGCGGACCATACAGTGCAAATATTGTGCACGCAGCTACGTGTCGTCTCCCTATGAGAGCTGGATTGCAGTGTGGTACGCCATAGAGACGTGTGGGAGGAACGGACGCCGTGGATGGCGATCAGCATGAGCTGTCTGTTGATGTATTCGGACCTAGTCGTCTCTCCTCACACACCGTGATGGCATGGTGCAGCGCGTTCCATATCTGCGACATGCTACAGAAGCCGGTTGACAGTCGTTCGAGCAATGGACATCGCATACGTACGGGGGCCACCTTCCACGTATTGTCTAGGCGTGCACATTTTGTTGCGTGTATGTGGGCAGACGTAGTGTGGCGTGACACCTGACACAGGCATGCAATAATGGTTGAAGTTGCAAATGGCGATGGACGCCTACGTTTTCTGGTGAAGTTACGCAAATGAAGAAATGGTAACCCGTTGTGGTGCGGTTGTTCTCGCTAGGGGTGAATCGGTGATGGCGACGATAGGTTGAGGTACTAACCGGTTGTTCCAGCGATACCCACCATGCCGACGAAACTGAACGGCATCTGGGTGTGAAGCGATACGCGGCGGTGGCTGGGTGGGACCGTCCCCGGCCGGTGAGGGGGCGCCTCCCGGCGTGCTGGCCGCGCGGTGCGTGGGCGCACGCGCTACAGCCGGCTGGTGGGGGCGGCCAGTGGCAGGCGCGCCGGCCGACGGACGCGGCAGGCGTCGCAGCTGCGCGCCGGCGCACCCTGCGCGCGGCGCCGTGCGGCCAAAGTAGGTCCTCGCGGGCCCGGTGCGAAGCGCGGTGGACATCTGCAGTGTGCTGGTCCGATTGAGGACTGTGTGCGTTGAGGATGCGCCGCCGCCCGGCGCTCGGCGCCGCGACGCCGTCTGCTGCTCGGTCGCCCCAGCGGTTCTCGCTGGTGGTTTGTATCGCAGCTGTGCGGATGTGTTGGCGTGTGCGCTGTGCTGGGAGAGTTCGCTTCGGCACCCAAGTGGGGCTTTTGTCCTTCTGTGGCGCTGGCGTTGGAGCTGCCGGTCACCGTAGGTGGCGCGTGTTGTCTCCCGCCGGCAATGCCACGACAGCACGCTCCCGGGCCTCTGTCGGCAGCGGCAAGCTCAGTTGGGAGCACGGGTGGTCGCACCGAAAGCGTCTACTCGCCTAACTCCGGGCGATTGCGCCTCTCTCGAACCCGACCAAGTACTTGGGACGGCGCTGCGCGCCGCCGGGACCTGAGAGGGTTTCGAGGTGTATTGTGCAGGGGAGCTCAGCCTCCTCCTGTTTGCAGAATGATTGAGCGGACGCTTGCGTGTTCGCGCGGGCCCCCGGGACACACTCCCGGGCGGCCGGCTGCTCAGCTCTAGTTGACGCAGCTCCCTGGTTGATCCTGCCAGTAGTCATATGCTTGTCTCAAAGATTAAGCCATGCATGTCTCAGTACAAGCCGCATTAAGGTGAAACCGCGAATGGCTCATTAAATCAGTTATGGTTCCTTAGATCGTACCCACGTTACTTGGATAACTGTGGTAATTCTAGAGCTAATACATGCAAACAGAGTCCCGACCAGAGATGGAAGGGACGCTTTTATTAGATCAAAACCAATCGGTCGGCTCGTCCGGTCCGTTTGCCTTGGTGACTCTGAATAACTTTGGGCTGATCGCACGGTCCTCGTACCGGCGACGCATCTTTCAAATGTCTGCCTTATCAACTGTCGATGGTAGGTTCTGCGCCTACCATGGTTGTAACGGGTAACGGGGAATCAGGGTTCGATTCCGGAGAGGGAGCCTGAGAAACGGCTACCACATCCAAGGAAGGCAGCAGGCGCGCAAATTACCCACTCCCGGCACGGGGAGGTAGTGACGAAAAATAACGATACGGGACTCATCCGAGGCCCCGTAATCGGAATGAGTACACTTTAAATCCTTTAACGAGTATCTATTGGAGGGCAAGTCTGGTGCCAGCAGCCGCGGTAATTCCAGCTCCAATAGCGTATATTAAAGTTGTTGCGGTTAAAAAGCTCGTAGTTGGATTTGTGTCCCACGCTGTTGGTTCACCGCCCGTCGGTGTTTAACTGGCATGTATCGTGGGACGTCCTGCCGGTGGGGCGAGCCGAAGGCGTGCGACCGCCCCGTGCGTGCTCGTGCGTCCCGAGGCGGACCCCGTTGAAATCCTACCAGGGTGCTCTTTATTGAGTGTCTCGGTGGGCCGGCACGTTTACTTTGAACAAATTAGAGTGCTTAAAGCAGGCAAGCCCGCCTGAATACTGTGTGCATGGAATAATGGAATAGGACCTCGGTTCTATTTTGTTGGTTTTCGGAACCCGAGGTAATGATTAATAGGGACAGGCGGGGCATTCGTATTGCGACGTTAGAGGTGAAATTCTTGGATCGTCGCAAGACGAACAGAAGCGAAAGCATTTGCCAAGTATGTTTTCATTAATCAAGAACGAAAGTTAGAGGTTCGAAGGCGATCAGATACCGCCCTAGTTCTAACCATAAACGATGCCAGCCAGCGATCCGCCGCAGTTCCTCCGATGACTCGGCGGGCAGCCTCCGGGAAACCAAAGCTTTTGGGTTCCGGGGGAAGTATGGTTGCAAAGCTGAAACTTAAAGGAATTGACGGAAGGGCACCACCAGGAGTGGAGCCTGCGGCTTAATTTGACTCAACACGGGAAACCTCACCAGGCCCGGACACCGGAAGGATTGACAGATTGATAGCTCTTTCTTGATTCGGTGGGTGGTGGTGCATGGCCGTTCTTAGTTGGTGGAGCGATTTGTCTGGTTAATTCCGATAACGAACGAGACTCTAGCCTGCTAACTAGTCGCGTGACATCCTTCGTGCTGTCAGCGATTACTTTTCTTCTTAGAGGGACAGGCGGCTTCTAGCCGCACGAGATTGAGCAATAACAGGTCTGTGATGCCCTTAGATGTTCTGGGCCGCACGCGCGCTACACTGAAGGAATCAGCGTGTCTTCCTAGGCCGAAAGGTCGGGGTAACCCGCTGAACCTCCTTCGTGCTAGGGATTGGGGCTTGCAATTGTTCCCCATGAACGAGGAATTCCCAGTAAGCGCGAGTCATAAGCTCGCGTTGATTACGTCCCTGCCCTTTGTACACACCGCCCGTCGCTACTACCGATTGAATGATTTAGTGAGGTCTTCGGACTGGTACGCGGCATTGACTCTGTCGTTGCCGATGCTACCGGAAAGATGACCAAACTTGATCATTTAGAGGAAGTAAAAGTCGTAACAAGGTTTCCGTAGGTGAACCTGCGGAAGGATCATTACCGACTAGACTGCATGTCTTTCGATGTGCGTGTCGTGTCGCGCAACACGCTACCTGTACGGCTCGCAGTAGCCGTGCGCCGCGTGCGGAACCACGCGTGCCTCTCAAAACTAGCGGCAATGTTGTGTGGTACGAGCGCTGAAGCGCTGGAGCGGCTGGCCTGCGGCACCTGGCGCCTGGCGCCGGTTTTGAATGACTTTCGCCCGAGTGCCTGTCCGCTCCGGTGTGGAGCCGTACGACGCCCGTCGGCCGTGAGGCCGTTGGACACAGAACGCTGGAACAGGGGCCGCCACACGCCTCACTCCCGCCTATGCGACCGTCTCGAAAGAGACGGCGGAAACTTGAGAAAAGATCACCCAGGACGGTGGATCACTCGGCTCGTGGGTCGATGAAGAACGCAGCAAATTGCGCGTCGACATGTGAACTGCAGGACACATGAACATCGACGTTTCGAACGCACATTGCGGTCCATGGATTCCGTTCCCGGGCCACGTCTGGCTGAGGGTCGGCTACGTATACTGAAGCGCGCGGCGTTTGCCCCGCTTCGCAGACCTGGGAGTGTCGCGGCCGCCTGTGGGGCCGGCCGCGTCTCCTCAAACGTGCGATGCGCGCCCGTCGCCTGGCGGTTCGCATACCGGTACTTTCTCGGTAGCGTGCACAGCCGGCTGGCGG
>NW_025728541.1:47500-52500 GCF_021461385.2 Schistocerca piceifrons | reverse complement strand
CACTACGTCCGCACCACAAAACATACCGCCATCTGTAGGTCTCCCGCAACATGACCTCCTGCAACGACGCCACCGCCATCTATGAGACGCCAAGCCGACTAAGACAGCGATGGCGCCACAGTGCCCGCCTTTCGACGCCACCCACAAAGCCTGCAGCCTCTGTCGACCATAGCACCCATTCTCCAGTGGCTCTGCCGCACGAAGCCGTGGACCGGCAATGACTCCACCCGCACCCGTTCGTGGACCACCCCAACCGCCAAACGCGCACCTCCAGCGGATGAACGGCGGACGTTTCCCGCACTCGTAAAGTGCAATCCACCCCTATAACTTGCGTTTCATGAAGAGTTATTTCCAATATGCGACATTCCCGCTGTCCCTATACATGAGCCGCGACCTGTACCACTTACGAGCGAGAGACGCGATCGCGTTGCTCACTGTACGGCGTCCGATACCGAGCCATCAGCATGTCGGTCCCCATGCGCGTTGCACTCGCACTCGCACTCGCAAAAACGTGGGGCAAATATATTACGCGGAAGAGTTATAACAGACCGAGCCCCACTGCATGGGGGGAGTCTTTGTCACTAATGTACACAGATAGAACATTGTGGACTGGAACCAGATTACCCGTACACACGGCGCTGATTAGTAATCAATGCAGAGCCATCAAACTACAGAAAATATATACAACTGTCCGTATACATGCTGAAAGAGTCTGCCCACAATGGGAACCACACGTCAGCCAGACACTCTGATCACGCACCACTCTCTGCTTCTAACAGGCGCACATACAATATGTAAGCACCAGCATGGAACAACATCCAGTGCATCCTCTCCGCCACATTACACAATCCACACTATCACAACCAGACCAGGAGGTCCATGCGGAAAATAGAATATCCCACCCTTTCGACATCCACCATTGCGCAGATAAGGCACCAACACCCACACATGTCCTATACAACGGTGCACCCAACATCACAATAGTACCTCCTGTCACAGCGCACAAACAATGACATGAGTCAAAGACACAGGTCTGACACAAGCATAGAATTGGAGCGCCGCCTCTAATAAGCCAAAGGTGCATCCTGACGTGACAAATCTCATCATGTCACAAGCATTCACTTACTATAATCACTATCAACGAACCTGCCGCCCCGCCCCCCCCCCCCCCCCCCACACCTTTCCTTACAACAACGTGTAACCTAACCTAACCCATGTTGTACCTTAACCTAACCCATGTTGTACCTTAACCTAACCCATGTTGTGCCTTAACCTAACCCATGTTGTGCCTTAACCTAACCCATGTTGTCCCCTAACCTAACCCAAGTTGTCCCCTAACCTAACCCATGTTGTCCCTTAACCTAACCCATGTTGTGCCTTAACCTAACCCATGTTGTGCCTTAACCTAACCCATGTTGTCCCCTAACCTAACCCATGTTGTCCCCTAACCTAACCCATGTTGTGCCTTAACCTAACCCATGTTGTCCCCTAACCTAACCCATGTTGTGCCTTAACCTAACCCATGTTGTCCCCTAACCTAACCCATGTTGTCCCCTAACCTAACCCATGTTGTCCCCTAACCTAACCCATGTTGTGCCTTAACCTAACCCATGTTGTGCCTTAACCTAACCCATGTTGTCCCCTAACCTAACCCAAGTTGTCCCCTAACCTAACCCATGTTGTCCCCTAACCTAACCCATGTTGTGCCTTAACCTAACCCATGTTGTGCCTTAACCTAACCCATGTTGTGCCTTAACCTAACCCATGTTGTCCCCTAACCTAACCCATGTTGTCCCCTAACCTAACCCATGTTGTGCCTTAACCTAACCCATGTTGTCCCCTAACCTAACCCATGTTGTGCCTTAACCTAACCCATGTTGTCCCCTAACCTAACCCATGTTGTCCCCTAACCTAACCCATGTTGTCCCCTAACCTAACCCATGTTGTGCCTTAACCTAACCCATGTTGTGCCTTAACCTAACCCATGTTGTCCCCTAACCTAACCCATGTTGTCCCCTAACCTAACCCATGTTGTCCCCTAACCTAACCCATGTTGTCCCCTAACCTAACCCATGTTGTCCCCTAACCTAACCCATGTTGTCCCCTAACCTAACCCATGTTGTCCCCTAACCTAACCCATGTTGTCCCCTAACCTAACCCATGTTGTCCCCTAACCTAACCCATGTTGTGCCCTAACCTAACCCATGTTGTGCCCTAACCTAACCCATGTTGTGCCCTAACCTAACCCATGTTGTGCCTTAACCTAACCCATGTTGTCCCCTAACCTAACCCATGTTGTCCCCTAACCTAACCCATGTTGTCCCCTAACCTAACCCATGTTGTCCCCTAACCTAACCCATGTTGTGCCTTAACCTAACCCATGTTGTCCCCTAACCTAACCCATGTTGTCCCCTAACCTAACCCATGTTGTCCCCTAACCTAACCCATGTTGTCCCCTAACCTAACCCATGTTGTCCCCTAACCTAACCCATGTTGTCCCCTAACCTAACCCATGTTGTCCCCTAACCTAACCCATGTTGTCCCCTAACCTAACCCATGTTGTGCCCTAACCTAACCCATGTTGTCCCCTAACCTAACCCATGTTGTGCCTTAACCTAACCCATGTTGTGCCTTAACCTAACCCATGTTGTCCCCTAACCTAACCCATGTTGTCCCCTAACCTAACCCATGTTGTGCCTTAACCTAACCCATGTTGTGCCGTAACCTAACCCATGTTGTGCCTTAACCTAACCCATGTTGTGCCTTAACCTAACCCATGTTGTGCCTTAACCTAACCCATGTTGTGCCTTAACCTAACCCATGTTGTGCCTTAACCTAACCCACGTTGTCCCCTAACGTAACCCACGTTGTCCCCTAACGTAACCCACGTTGTCCCCTAACGTAACCCACGTTGTCCCCTAACGTAACCCACGTTGTCCCCTAACGTAACCCACGTTGTCCCCTAACGTAACCCACGTTGTCCCCTAACGTAACCCACGTTGTCGCCTATCGTAACCCACGTTGTCGCCTAAACCTGCTCTGTAATTGTTATACGACTCGTTCAATTAGTGTAGTGTTGCCCACCCGCAACCCTCGCAATATAGTTCGCTACTCGCACTGCCCGCTCCCCTGTGTATCGCTTCATGTTAAACACCTTGCAAGTCTTGCTGACTTTCCACATGCTCCTGCTGTACACTGTAATGTGGATGGCAGCAGGGCGTACATGCCGCCCCCCCCCCCCCCCCCACCTCTCCCCACGTCCCCACCTTGCCCCCTGCCTTCGCAAGGTGGTTGGTGACAAGTTTGCATGTTCAATGCCCTTCGCATGCGACGTACGCAGGCTACGTTGTGGTGCGGCCTGTGTCAACTGTCCGCTGATGTCGTACGCGTGAACCACAATCTGTACTGCACATTCGTCCTTATGTACTGAATGATACATCGTGGCACATGTGTGACCGTACAACGACTGCGCCCAAAAACGGCGGACCATACAGTGCAAATATTGTGCACGCAGCTACGTGTCGTCTCCCTATGAGAGCTGGATTGCAGTGTGGTACGCCATAGAGACGTGTGGGAGGAACGGACGCCGTGGATGGCGATCAGCATGAGCTGTCTGTTGATGTATTCGGACCTAGTCGTCTCTCCTCACACACCGTGATGGCATGGTGCAGCGCGTTCCATATCTGCGACATGCTACAGAAGCCGGTTGACAGTCGTTCGAGCAATGGACATCGCATACGTACGGGGGCCACCTTCCACGTATTGTCTAGGCGTGCACATTTTGTTGCGTGTATGTGGGCAGACGTAGTGTGGCGTGACACCTGACACAGGCATGCAATAATGGTTGAAGTTGCAAATGGCGATGGACGCCTACGTTTTCTGGTGAAGTTACGCAAATGAAGAAATGGTAACCCGTTGTGGTGCGGTTGTTCTCGCTAGGGGTGAATCGGTGATGGCGACGATAGGTTGAGGTACTAACCGGTTGTTCCAGCGATACCCACCATGCCGACGAAACTGAACGGCATCTGGGTGTGAAGCGATACGCGGCGGTGGCTGGGTGGGACCGTCCCCGGCCGGTGAGGGGGCGCCTCCCGGCGTGCTGGCCGCGCGGTGCGTGGGCGCACGCGCTACAGCCGGCTGGTGGGGGCGGCCAGTGGCAGGCGCGCCGGCCGACGGACGCGGCAGGCGTCGCAGCTGCGCGCCGGCGCACCCTGCGCGCGGCGCCGTGCGGCCAAAGTAGGTCCTCGCGGGCCCGGTGCGAAGCGCGGTGGACATCTGCAGTGTGCTGGTCCGATTGAGGACTGTGTGCGTTGAGGATGCGCCGCCGCCCGGCGCTCGGCGCCGCGACGCCGTCTGCTGCTCGGTCGCCCCAGCGGTTCTCGCTGGTGGTTTGTATCGCAGCTGTGCGGATGTGTTGGCGTGTGCGCTGTGCTGGGAGAGTTCGCTTCGGCACCCAAGTGGGGCTTTTGTCCTTCTGTGGCGCTGGCGTTGGAGCTGCCGGTCACCGTAGGTGGCGCGTGTTGTCTCCCGCCGGCAATGCCACGACAGCACGCTCCCGGGCCTCTGTCGGCAGCGGCAAGCTCAGTTGGGAGCACGGGTGGTCGCACCGAAAGCGTCTACTCGCCTAACTCCGGGCGATTGCGCCTCTCTCGAACCCGACCAAGTACTTGGGACGGCGCTGCGCGCCGCCGGGACCTGAGAGGGTTTCGAGGTGTATTGTGCAGGGGAGCTCAGCCTCCTCCTGTTTGCAGAATGATTGAGCGGACGCTTGCGTGTTCGCGCGGGCCCCCGGGACACACTCCCGGGCGGCCGGCTGCTCAGCTCTAGTTGACGCAGCTCCCTGGTTGATCCTGCCAGTAGTCATATGCTTGTCTCAAAGATTAAGCCATGCATGTCTCAGTACAAGCCGCATTAAGGTGAAACCGCGAATGGCTCATTAAATCAGTTATGGTTCCTTAGATCGTACCCACGTTACTTGGATAACTGTGGTAATTCTAGAG
>NW_025728541.1:32500-37500 GCF_021461385.2 Schistocerca piceifrons | reverse complement strand
ATCAACGAACCTGCCGCCCCGCCCCCCCCCCCCCCCCACACCTTTCCTTACAACAACGTGTAACCTAACCTAACCCATGTTGTACCTTAACCTAACCCATGTTGTACCTTAACCTAACCCATGTTGTGCCTTAACCTAACCCATGTTGTGCCTTAACCTAACCCATGTTGTCCCCTAACCTAACCCAAGTTGTCCCCTAACCTAACCCATGTTGTCCCTTAACCTAACCCATGTTGTGCCTTAACCTAACCCATGTTGTGCCTTAACCTAACCCATGTTGTCCCCTAACCTAACCCATGTTGTCCCCTAACCTAACCCATGTTGTGCCTTAACCTAACCCATGTTGTCCCCTAACCTAACCCATGTTGTGCCTTAACCTAACCCATGTTGTCCCCTAACCTAACCCATGTTGTCCCCTAACCTAACCCATGTTGTCCCCTAACCTAACCCATGTTGTGCCTTAACCTAACCCATGTTGTGCCTTAACCTAACCCATGTTGTCCCCTAACCTAACCCAAGTTGTCCCCTAACCTAACCCATGTTGTCCCCTAACCTAACCCATGTTGTGCCTTAACCTAACCCATGTTGTGCCTTAACCTAACCCATGTTGTGCCTTAACCTAACCCATGTTGTCCCCTAACCTAACCCATGTTGTCCCCTAACCTAACCCATGTTGTGCCTTAACCTAACCCATGTTGTCCCCTAACCTAACCCATGTTGTGCCTTAACCTAACCCATGTTGTCCCCTAACCTAACCCATGTTGTCCCCTAACCTAACCCATGTTGTCCCCTAACCTAACCCATGTTGTGCCTTAACCTAACCCATGTTGTGCCTTAACCTAACCCATGTTGTCCCCTAACCTAACCCATGTTGTCCCCTAACCTAACCCATGTTGTCCCCTAACCTAACCCATGTTGTCCCCTAACCTAACCCATGTTGTCCCCTAACCTAACCCATGTTGTCCCCTAACCTAACCCATGTTGTCCCCTAACCTAACCCATGTTGTCCCCTAACCTAACCCATGTTGTCCCCTAACCTAACCCATGTTGTCCCCTAACCTAACCCATGTTGTGCCCTAACCTAACCCATGTTGTGCCCTAACCTAACCCATGTTGTGCCCTAACCTAACCCATGTTGTGCCTTAACCTAACCCATGTTGTCCCCTAACCTAACCCATGTTGTCCCCTAACCTAACCCATGTTGTCCCCTAACCTAACCCATGTTGTCCCCTAACCTAACCCATGTTGTGCCTTAACCTAACCCATGTTGTCCCCTAACCTAACCCATGTTGTCCCCTAACCTAACCCATGTTGTCCCCTAACCTAACCCATGTTGTCCCCTAACCTAACCCATGTTGTCCCCTAACCTAACCCATGTTGTCCCCTAACCTAACCCATGTTGTCCCCTAACCTAACCCATGTTGTCCCCTAACCTAACCCATGTTGTGCCCTAACCTAACCCATGTTGTCCCCTAACCTAACCCATGTTGTGCCTTAACCTAACCCATGTTGTGCCTTAACCTAACCCATGTTGTCCCCTAACCTAACCCATGTTGTCCCCTAACCTAACCCATGTTGTGCCTTAACCTAACCCATGTTGTGCCGTAACCTAACCCATGTTGTGCCTTAACCTAACCCATGTTGTGCCTTAACCTAACCCATGTTGTGCCTTAACCTAACCCATGTTGTGCCTTAACCTAACCCATGTTGTGCCTTAACCTAACCCACGTTGTCCCCTAACGTAACCCACGTTGTCCCCTAACGTAACCCACGTTGTCCCCTAACGTAACCCACGTTGTCCCCTAACGTAACCCACGTTGTCCCCTAACGTAACCCACGTTGTCCCCTAACGTAACCCACGTTGTCCCCTAACGTAACCCACGTTGTCGCCTATCGTAACCCACGTTGTCGCCTAAACCTGCTCTGTAATTGTTATACGACTCGTTCAATTAGTGTAGTGTTGCCCACCCGCAACCCTCGCAATATAGTTCGCTACTCGCACTGCCCGCTCCCCTGTGTATCGCTTCATGTTAAACACCTTGCAAGTCTTGCTGACTTTCCACATGCTCCTGCTGTACACTGTAATGTGGATGGCAGCAGGGCGTACATGCCGCCCCCCCCCCCCCCCCACCTCTCCCCACGTCCCCACCTTGCCCCCTGCCTTCGCAAGGTGGTTGGTGACAAGTTTGCATGTTCAATGCCCTTCGCATGCGACGTACGCAGGCTACGTTGTGGTGCGGCCTGTGTCAACTGTCCGCTGATGTCGTACGCGTGAACCACAATCTGTACTGCACATTCGTCCTTATGTACTGAATGATACATCGTGGCACATGTGTGACCGTACAACGACTGCGCCCAAAAACGGCGGACCATACAGTGCAAATATTGTGCACGCAGCTACGTGTCGTCTCCCTATGAGAGCTGGATTGCAGTGTGGTACGCCATAGAGACGTGTGGGAGGAACGGACGCCGTGGATGGCGATCAGCATGAGCTGTCTGTTGATGTATTCGGACCTAGTCGTCTCTCCTCACACACCGTGATGGCATGGTGCAGCGCGTTCCATATCTGCGACATGCTACAGAAGCCGGTTGACAGTCGTTCGAGCAATGGACATCGCATACGTACGGGGGCCACCTTCCACGTATTGTCTAGGCGTGCACATTTTGTTGCGTGTATGTGGGCAGACGTAGTGTGGCGTGACACCTGACACAGGCATGCAATAATGGTTGAAGTTGCAAATGGCGATGGACGCCTACGTTTTCTGGTGAAGTTACGCAAATGAAGAAATGGTAACCCGTTGTGGTGCGGTTGTTCTCGCTAGGGGTGAATCGGTGATGGCGACGATAGGTTGAGGTACTAACCGGTTGTTCCAGCGATACCCACCATGCCGACGAAACTGAACGGCATCTGGGTGTGAAGCGATACGCGGCGGTGGCTGGGTGGGACCGTCCCCGGCCGGTGAGGGGGCGCCTCCCGGCGTGCTGGCCGCGCGGTGCGTGGGCGCACGCGCTACAGCCGGCTGGTGGGGGCGGCCAGTGGCAGGCGCGCCGGCCGACGGACGCGGCAGGCGTCGCAGCTGCGCGCCGGCGCACCCTGCGCGCGGCGCCGTGCGGCCAAAGTAGGTCCTCGCGGGCCCGGTGCGAAGCGCGGTGGACATCTGCAGTGTGCTGGTCCGATTGAGGACTGTGTGCGTTGAGGATGCGCCGCCGCCCGGCGCTCGGCGCCGCGACGCCGTCTGCTGCTCGGTCGCCCCAGCGGTTCTCGCTGGTGGTTTGTATCGCAGCTGTGCGGATGTGTTGGCGTGTGCGCTGTGCTGGGAGAGTTCGCTTCGGCACCCAAGTGGGGCTTTTGTCCTTCTGTGGCGCTGGCGTTGGAGCTGCCGGTCACCGTAGGTGGCGCGTGTTGTCTCCCGCCGGCAATGCCACGACAGCACGCTCCCGGGCCTCTGTCGGCAGCGGCAAGCTCAGTTGGGAGCACGGGTGGTCGCACCGAAAGCGTCTACTCGCCTAACTCCGGGCGATTGCGCCTCTCTCGAACCCGACCAAGTACTTGGGACGGCGCTGCGCGCCGCCGGGACCTGAGAGGGTTTCGAGGTGTATTGTGCAGGGGAGCTCAGCCTCCTCCTGTTTGCAGAATGATTGAGCGGACGCTTGCGTGTTCGCGCGGGCCCCCGGGACACACTCCCGGGCGGCCGGCTGCTCAGCTCTAGTTGACGCAGCTCCCTGGTTGATCCTGCCAGTAGTCATATGCTTGTCTCAAAGATTAAGCCATGCATGTCTCAGTACAAGCCGCATTAAGGTGAAACCGCGAATGGCTCATTAAATCAGTTATGGTTCCTTAGATCGTACCCACGTTACTTGGATAACTGTGGTAATTCTAGAGCTAATACATGCAAACAGAGTCCCGACCAGAGATGGAAGGGACGCTTTTATTAGATCAAAACCAATCGGTCGGCTCGTCCGGTCCGTTTGCCTTGGTGACTCTGAATAACTTTGGGCTGATCGCACGGTCCTCGTACCGGCGACGCATCTTTCAAATGTCTGCCTTATCAACTGTCGATGGTAGGTTCTGCGCCTACCATGGTTGTAACGGGTAACGGGGAATCAGGGTTCGATTCCGGAGAGGGAGCCTGAGAAACGGCTACCACATCCAAGGAAGGCAGCAGGCGCGCAAATTACCCACTCCCGGCACGGGGAGGTAGTGACGAAAAATAACGATACGGGACTCATCCGAGGCCCCGTAATCGGAATGAGTACACTTTAAATCCTTTAACGAGTATCTATTGGAGGGCAAGTCTGGTGCCAGCAGCCGCGGTAATTCCAGCTCCAATAGCGTATATTAAAGTTGTTGCGGTTAAAAAGCTCGTAGTTGGATTTGTGTCCCACGCTGTTGGTTCACCGCCCGTCGGTGTTTAACTGGCATGTATCGTGGGACGTCCTGCCGGTGGGGCGAGCCGAAGGCGTGCGACCGCCCCGTGCGTGCTCGTGCGTCCCGAGGCGGACCCCGTTGAAATCCTACCAGGGTGCTCTTTATTGAGTGTCTCGGTGGGCCGGCACGTTTACTTTGAACAAATTAGAGTGCTTAAAGCAGGCAAGCCCGCCTGAATACTGTGTGCATGGAATAATGGAATAGGACCTCGGTTCTATTTTGTTGGTTTTCGGAACCCGAGGTAATGATTAATAGGGACAGGCGGGGGCATTCGTATTGCGACGTTAGAGGTGAAATTCTTGGATCGTCGCAAGACGAACAGAAGCGAAAGCATTTGCCAAGTATGTTTTCATTAATCAAGAACGAAAGTTAGAGGTTCGAAGGCGATCAGATACCGCCCTAGTTCTAACCATAAACGATGCCAGCCAGCGATCCGCCGCAGTTCCTCCGATGACTCGGCGGGCAGCCTCCGGGAAACCAAAGCTTTTGGGTTCCGGGGGAAGTATGGTTGCAAAGCTGAAACTTAAAGGAATTGACGGAAGGGCACCACCAGGAGTGGAGCCTGCGGCTT
>NW_025728541.1:20000-25000 GCF_021461385.2 Schistocerca piceifrons | reverse complement strand
AACGTGTAACCTAACCTAACCCATGTTGTACCTTAACCTAACCCATGTTGTACCTTAACCTAACCCATGTTGTGCCTTAACCTAACCCATGTTGTGCCTTAACCTAACCCATGTTGTCCCCTAACCTAACCCAAGTTGTCCCCTAACCTAACCCATGTTGTCCCTTAACCTAACCCATGTTGTGCCTTAACCTAACCCATGTTGTGCCTTAACCTAACCCATGTTGTCCCCTAACCTAACCCATGTTGTCCCCTAACCTAACCCATGTTGTGCCTTAACCTAACCCATGTTGTCCCCTAACCTAACCCATGTTGTGCCTTAACCTAACACCATGTTGTCCCCTAACCTAACCCATGTTGTCCCCTAACCTAACCCATGTTGTCCCCTAACCTAACCCATGTTGTGCCTTAACCTAACCCATGTTGTGCCTTAACCTAACCCATGTTGTCCCCTAACCTAACCCAAGTTGTCCCCCTAACCTAACCCATGTTGTCCCCTAACCTAACCCATGTTGTGCCTTAACCTAACCCATGTTGTGCCTTAACCTAACCCATGTTGTGCCTTAACCTAACCCATGTTGTCCCCTAACCTAACCCATGTTGTCCCCTAACCTAACCCATGTTGTGCCTTAACCTAACCCATGTTGTCCCCTAACCTAACCCATGTTGTGCCTTAACCTAACCCATGTTGTCCCCTAACCTAACCCATGTTGTCCCCTAACCTAACCCATGTTGTCCCCCTAACCTAACCCATGTTGTGCCTTAACCTAACCCATGTTGTGCCTTAACCTAACCCATGTTGTCCCCATAACCTAACCCATGTTGTCCCCTAACCTAACCCATGTTGTCCCCTAACCTAACCCATGTTGTCCCCTAACCTAACCCATGTTGTCCCCTAACCTAACCCATGTTGTCCCCTAACCTAACCCATGTTGTCCCCTAACCTAACCCATGTTGTCCCCTAACCTAACCCATGTTGTCCCCTAACCTAACCCATGTTGTGCCCTAACCTAACCCATGTTGTGCCCTAACCTAACCCATGTTGTGCCCTAACCTAACCCATGTTGTGCCTTAACCTAACCCATGTTGTCCCCTAACCTAACCCATGTTGTCCCCTAACCTAACCCATGTTGTCCCCTAACCTAACCCATGTTGTCCCCTAACCTAACCCATGTTGTGCCTTAACCTAACCCATGTTGTCCCCCTAACCTAACCCATGTTGTCCCCTAACCTAACCCATGTTGTCCCCTAACCTAACCCATGTTGTCCCCTAACCTAACCCATGTTGTCCCCTAACCTAACCCATGTTGTCCCCTAACCTAACCCATGTTGTCCCCCTAACCTAACCCATGTTGTCCCCTAACCTAACCCATGTTGTGCCCTAACCTAACCCATGTTGTCCCCTAACCTAACCCATGTTGTGCCTTAACCTAACCCATGTTGTGCCTTAACCTAACCCATGTTGTCCCCTAACCTAACCCATGTTGTCCCCTAACCTAACCCATGTTGTGCCTTAACCTAACCCATGTTGTGCCGTAACCTAACCCATGTTGTGCCTTAACCTAACCCATGTTGTGCCTTAACCTAACCCATGTTGTGCCTTAACCTAACCCATGTTGTGCCTTAACCTAACCCATGTTGTGCCTTAACCTAACCCACGTTGTCCCCTAACGTAACCCACGTTGTCCCCTAACGTAACCCACGTTGTCCCCTAACGTAACCCACGTTGTCCCCTAACGTAACCCACGTTGTCCCCTAACGTAACCCACGTTGTCCTCCTAACGTAACCCACGTTGTCCCCTAACGTAACCCACGTTGTCGCCTATCGTAACCCACGTTGTCGCCTAAACCTGCTCTGTAATTGTTATACGACTCGTTCAATTAGTGTAGTGTTGCCCACCCGCAACCCTCGCAATATAGTTCGCTACTCGCACTGCCCGCTCCCCTGTGTATCGCTTCATGTTAAACACCTTGCAAGTCTTGCTGACTTTCCACATGCTCCTGCTGTACACTGTAATGTGGATGGCAGCAGGGCGTACATGCCGCCCCCCCCCCCCCCCCACCTCTCCCCACGTCCCCACCTTGCCCCCTGCCTTCGCAAGGTGGTTGGTGACAAGTTTGCATGTTCAATGCCCTTCGCATGCGACGTACGCAGGCTACGTTGTGGTGCGGCCTGTGTCAACTGTCCGCTGATGTCGTACGCGTGAACCACAATCTGTACTGCACATTCGTCCTTATGTACTGAATGATACATCGTGGCACATGTGTGACCGTACAACGACTGCGCCCAAAAACGGCGGACCATACAGTGCAAATATTGTGCACGCAGCTACGTGTCGTCTCCCTATGAGAGCTGGATTGCAGTGTGGTACGCCATAGAGACGTGTGGGAGGAACGGACGCCGTGGATGGCGATCAGCATGAGCTGTCTGTTGATGTATTCGGACCTAGTCGTCTCTCCTCACACACCGTGATGGCATGGTGCAGCGCGTTCCATATCTGCGACATGCTACAGAAGCCGGTTGACAGTCGTTCGAGCAATGGACATCGCATACGTACGGGGGCCACCTTCCACGTATTGTCTAGGCGTGCACATTTTGTTGCGTGTATGTGGGCAGACGTAGTGTGGCGTGACACCTGACACAGGCATGCAATAATGGTTGAAGTTGCAAATGGCGATGGACGCCTACGTTTTCTGGTGAAGTTACGCAAATGAAGAAATGGTAACCCGTTGTGGTGCGGTTGTTCTCGCTAGGGGTGAATCGGTGATGGCGACGATAGGTTGAGGTACTAACCGGTTGTTCCAGCGATACCCACCATGCCGACGAAACTGAACGGCATCTGGGTGTGAAGCGATACGCGGCGGTGGCTGGGTGGGACCGTCCCCGGCCGGTGAGGGGGCGCCTCCCGGCGTGCTGGCCGCGCGGTGCGTGGGCGCACGCGCTACAGCCGGCTGGTGGGGGCGGCCAGTGGCAGGCGCGCCGGCCGACGGACGCGGCAGGCGTCGCAGCTGCGCGCCGGCGCACCCTGCGCGCGGCGCCGTGCGGCCAAAGTAGGTCCTCGCGGGCCCGGTGCGAAGCGCGGTGGACATCTGCAGTGTGCTGGTCCGATTGAGGACTGTGTGCGTTGAGGATGCGCCGCCGCCCGGCGCTCGGCGCCGCGACGCCGTCTGCTGCTCGGTCGCCCCAGCGGTTCTCGCTGGTGGTTTGTATCGCAGCTGTGCGGATGTGTTGGCGTGTGCGCTGTGCTGGGAGAGTTCGCTTCGGCACCCAAGTGGGGCTTTTGTCCTTCTGTGGCGCTGGCGTTGGAGCTGCCGGTCACCGTAGGTGGCGCGTGTTGTCTCCCGCCGGCAATGCCACGACAGCACGCTCCCGGGCCTCTGTCGGCAGCGGCAAGCTCAGTTGGGAGCACGGGTGGTCGCACCGAAAGCGTCTACTCGCCTAACTCCGGGCGATTGCGCCTCTCTCGAACCCGACCAAGTACTTGGGACGGCGCTGCGCGCCGCCGGGACCTGAGAGGGTTTCGAGGTGTATTGTGCAGGGGAGCTCAGCCTCCTCCTGTTTGCAGAATGATTGAGCGGACGCTTGCGTGTTCGCGCGGGCCCCCGGGACACACTCCCGGGCGGCCGGCTGCTCAGCTCTAGTTGACGCAGCTCCCTGGTTGATCCTGCCAGTAGTCATATGCTTGTCTCAAAGATTAAGCCATGCATGTCTCAGTACAAGCCGCATTAAGGTGAAACCGCGAATGGCTCATTAAATCAGTTATGGTTCCTTAGATCGTACCCACGTTACTTGGATAACTGTGGTAATTCTAGAGCTAATACATGCAAACAGAGTCCCGACCAGAGATGGAAGGGACGCTTTTATTAGATCAAAACCAATCGGTCGGCTCGTCCGGTCCGTTTGCCTTGGTGACTCTGAATAACTTTGGGCTGATCGCACGGTCCTCGTACCGGCGACGCATCTTTCAAATGTCTGCCTTATCAACTGTCGATGGTAGGTTCTGCGCCTACCATGGTTGTAACGGGTAACGGGGAATCAGGGTTCGATTCCGGAGAGGGAGCCTGAGAAACGGCTACCACATCCAAGGAAGGCAGCAGGCGCGCAAATTACCCACTCCCGGCACGGGGAGGTAGTGACGAAAAATAACGATACGGGACTCATCCGAGGCCCCGTAATCGGAATGAGTACACTTTAAATCCTTTAACGAGTATCTATTGGAGGGCAAGTCTGGTGCCAGCAGCCGCGGTAATTCCAGCTCCAATAGCGTATATTAAAGTTGTTGCGGTTAAAAAGCTCGTAGTTGGATTTGTGTCCCACGCTGTTGGTTCACCGCCCGTCGGTGTTTAACTGGCATGTATCGTGGGACGTCCTGCCGGTGGGGCGAGCCGAAGGCGTGCGACCGCCCCGTGCGTGCTCGTGCGTCCCGAGGCGGACCCCGTTGAAATCCTACCAGGGTGCTCTTTATTGAGTGTCTCGGTGGGCCGGCACGTTTACTTTGAACAAATTAGAGTGCTTAAAGCAGGCAAGCCCGCCTGAATACTGTGTGCATGGAATAATGGAATAGGACCTCGGTTCTATTTTGTTGGTTTTCGGAACCCGAGGTAATGATTAATAGGGACAGGCGGGGGCATTCGTATTGCGACGTTAGAGGTGAAATTCTTGGATCGTCGCAAGACGAACAGAAGCGAAAGCATTTGCCAAGTATGTTTTCATTAATCAAGAACGAAAGTTAGAGGTTCGAAGGCGATCAGATACCGCCCTAGTTCTAACCATAAACGATGCCAGCCAGCGATCCGCCGCAGTTCCTCCGATGACTCGGCGGGCAGCCTCCGGGAAACCAAAGCTTTTGGGTTCCGGGGGAAGTATGGTTGCAAAGCTGAAACTTAAAGGAATTGACGGAAGGGCACCACCAGGAGTGGAGCCTGCGGCTTAATTTGACTCAACACGGGAAACCTCACCAGGCCCGGACACCGGAAGGATTGACAGATTGATAGCTCTTT
>NW_025728541.1:0-12500 GCF_021461385.2 Schistocerca piceifrons | reverse complement strand
CTTAACCTAACCCATGTTGTGCCTTAACCTAACCCATGTTGTGCCTTAACCTAACCCATGTTGTCCCCTAACCTAACCCAAGTTGTCCCCTAACCTAACCCATGTTGTCCCTTAACCTAACCCATGTTGTGCCTTAACCTAACCCATGTTGTGCCTTAACCTAACCCATGTTGTCCCCTAACCTAACCCATGTTGTCCCCTAACCTAACCCATGTTGTGCCTTAACCTAACCCATGTTGTCCCCTAACCTAACCCATGTTGTGCCTTAACCTAACCCATGTTGTCCCCTAACCTAACCCATGTTGTCCCCTAACCTAACCCATGTTGTCCCCTAACCTAACCCATGTTGTGCCTTAACCTAACCCATGTTGTGCCTTAACCTAACCCATGTTGTCCCCTAACCTAACCCAAGTTGTCCCCTAACCTAACCCATGTTGTCCCCTAACCTAACCCATGTTGTGCCTTAACCTAACCCATGTTGTGCCTTAACCTAACCCATGTTGTGCCTTAACCTAACCCATGTTGTCCCCTAACCTAACCCATGTTGTCCCCTAACCTAACCCATGTTGTGCCTTAACCTAACCCATGTTGTCCCCTAACCTAACCCATGTTGTGCCTTAACCTAACCCATGTTGTCCCCTAACCTAACCCATGTTGTCCCCTAACCTAACCCATGTTGTCCCCTAACCTAACCCATGTTGTGCCTTAACCTAACCCATGTTGTGCCTTAACCTAACCCATGTTGTCCCCTAACCTAACCCATGTTGTCCCCTAACCTAACCCATGTTGTCCCCTAACCTAACCCATGTTGTCCCCTAACCTAACCCATGTTGTCCCCTAACCTAACCCATGTTGTCCCCTAACCTAACCCATGTTGTCCCCTAACCTAACCCATGTTGTCCCCTAACCTAACCCATGTTGTCCCCTAACCTAACCCATGTTGTCCCCTAACCTAACCCATGTTGTGCCCTAACCTAACCCATGTTGTGCCCTAACCTAACCCATGTTGTGCCCTAACCTAACCCATGTTGTGCCTTAACCTAACCCATGTTGTCCCCTAACCTAACCCATGTTGTCCCCTAACCTAACCCATGTTGTCCCCTAACCTAACCCATGTTGTCCCCTAACCTAACCCATGTTGTGCCTTAACCTAACCCATGTTGTCCCCTAACCTAACCCATGTTGTCCCCTAACCTAACCCATGTTGTCCCCTAACCTAACCCATGTTGTCCCCTAACCTAACCCATGTTGTCCCCTAACCTAACCCATGTTGTCCCCTAACCTAACCCATGTTGTCCCCTAACCTAACCCATGTTGTCCCCTAACCTAACCCATGTTGTGCCCTAACCTAACCCATGTTGTCCCCTAACCTAACCCATGTTGTGCCTTAACCTAACCCATGTTGTGCCTTAACCTAACCCATGTTGTCCCCTAACCTAACCCATGTTGTCCCCTAACCTAACCCATGTTGTGCCTTAACCTAACCCATGTTGTGCCGTAACCTAACCCATGTTGTGCCTTAACCTAACCCATGTTGTGCCTTAACCTAACCCATGTTGTGCCTTAACCTAACCCATGTTGTGCCTTAACCTAACCCATGTTGTGCCTTAACCTAACCCACGTTGTCCCCTAACGTAACCCACGTTGTCCCCTAACGTAACCCACGTTGTCCCCTAACGTAACCCACGTTGTCCCCTAACGTAACCCACGTTGTCCCCTAACGTAACCCACGTTGTCCCCTAACGTAACCCACGTTGTCCCCTAACGTAACCCACGTTGTCGCCTATCGTAACCCACGTTGTCGCCTAAACCTGCTCTGTAATTGTTATACGACTCGTTCAATTAGTGTAGTGTTGCCCACCCGCAACCCTCGCAATATAGTTCGCTACTCGCACTGCCCGCTCCCCTGTGTATCGCTTCATGTTAAACACCTTGCAAGTCTTGCTGACTTTCCACATGCTCCTGCTGTACACTGTAATGTGGATGGCAGCAGGGCGTACATGCCGCCCCCCCCCCCCCCCCCCACCTCTCCCCACGTCCCCACCTTGCCCCCTGCCTTCGCAAGGTGGTTGGTGACAAGTTTGCATGTTCAATGCCCTTCGCATGCGACGTACGCAGGCTACGTTGTGGTGCGGCCTGTGTCAACTGTCCGCTGATGTCGTACGCGTGAACCACAATCTGTACTGCACATTCGTCCTTATGTACTGAATGATACATCGTGGCACATGTGTGACCGTACAACGACTGCGCCCAAAAACGGCGGACCATACAGTGCAAATATTGTGCACGCAGCTACGTGTCGTCTCCCTATGAGAGCTGGATTGCAGTGTGGTACGCCATAGAGACGTGTGGGAGGAACGGACGCCGTGGATGGCGATCAGCATGAGCTGTCTGTTGATGTATTCGGACCTAGTCGTCTCTCCTCACACACCGTGATGGCATGGTGCAGCGCGTTCCATATCTGCGACATGCTACAGAAGCCGGTTGACAGTCGTTCGAGCAATGGACATCGCATACGTACGGGGGCCACCTTCCACGTATTGTCTAGGCGTGCACATTTTGTTGCGTGTATGTGGGCAGACGTAGTGTGGCGTGACACCTGACACAGGCATGCAATAATGGTTGAAGTTGCAAATGGCGATGGACGCCTACGTTTTCTGGTGAAGTTACGCAAATGAAGAAATGGTAACCCGTTGTGGTGCGGTTGTTCTCGCTAGGGGTGAATCGCTGGGAAAGCGGTCTGCGTGGCGTCACCCGGGGGAGGTGTGTTGCCTCCCGACAACTGGGTTAAAACCGCCAGGAGACCCTCTGATTCCCTGAAAATTTTGTCTTCAGCAGGGCTCAGAGGAACCTGAGTGGGGCGGGGACCGCAATGTCCTATCCCGTGGCCTTGACGTGGCCCTGGCGCTCAGTACCCCCACAAGATGGGGCGAAGCTAACACGGGAAGGGCCGTCCATGCATGACGTTAAAAGGCTAGCCCTTAACTGGGTGCAACCCACACTGGTCCGCACTGGCCCACCGTGAATTATCAAAAGCGGTGGGTGAGACATGGTCGGTCATGATCCCCCAGTACGTGTGGAGACCCTCCGGGGAACGTAACTCGGGTTTGAGTGCCGCACCGTCTCGTTGATGTAAAACTCCACATATAAGACCCGGACTGACTCCTTTAACACCTTCCGGGCTGCGTTGATAGGTGTGGGTTGTCGTGTGTCAAGGTAGGACGTAAAACTCCCGTCCTGGCAGGACGTTAAATGCCCCCAACCCAAGCGAAAGCAAAGGGTGCATGGCGCAGGGGAAGCTGCGTTACGGGAGATAAAACAACTGTCTCCCCTGAGTTGAGCGCGGTGGCTGGGCGAGGGTGTGAGGGTAAGTCTCACGACGATCCCGGAACCCTGCAGTCCTGCTGCCGCAGTTCCTCACGTCCTGGACGACGTTAAAAGTCCCCCAACCCAAAGCGAAAGCAAAGGGTGCATGGCGCAGGGGGTGCTGCGTCACAGGGGACACAACACCTGTTCCCAAAACACAGTGCGCCGAACATCTTGCGCACTGATTCCGACGGTCTTGCTCGCCGGGGTGGGATTCCGGCCTGAGCCGTCAAGTGTCCTTCGCCGTGTCTCTGGTTCTCCGAGACATGATCTGCCAAGCCGGGGTGTGGTGACATGTCCCCGGCTAGGTTAGCTGGGTCCAGACCCCTGAAAGTCTGGGTGACCGACCCGGCACCTGAGTAGGGCCGGGTCCTTGGCCATGAGTGGGAGCTCGGCCTAGTAAGGGGCGAAGGACGGAAGGTGAATCCGCCTTCCCGGAGTGCGGGGGGCACTTGCCGGGGAGGGAGGGATGAAAACTGCGATGGCAAGGCCGTCGAAGAGGACGAGTGTGTTGGAAACGGCACGCTCAACCTAGCAGCTCACGTGTGCCCTTGGTCCAGGGGCGGGACCGGTGGGCGAGCTGCCATTAGCCCCCCCCCATGCCAGAGGTGCCGGTCGGGGGTAACAGACGGGCCCCAATTTTTTCACTCTTCTTGGCAAACATGGCAGAACAAACGGAGAGTGAATCGGCGCTTTCGGAGCATGATGCTCTTATTGACGAGAGAAATCCGAATCAGTCAGTTATGGAAAGACATGCCTCCTTCCTCCGATTATTGGATCGGAGTGTCAGGCATGGAAAAATAAATGCCGACCAGATTAGGGCATTGAAAGAGGACATAGCCAATTGGGCTCTTGCCCACGCTAAACTAGAAGGACAGTATGCGGAAGTGAAAGCCGAAAATGAGCGGCTCCGCAATGAACTACAGAAACCGCAAAGGTCGTATGCTGCAGTTGCAGCAGTGACCCAACCTAAAAAGACAGTTCAAGAAACAATAAGACAGAACATAGAGAAAACTGTACCAACCATTTTTGTCAAACCGAAAAAAGGTGAAGACGTTAAGAAGGCTAAAGAGAATTTTGAGAAAAGTATTAATCCGAGAACAGACAAAATTAAAATAAACAATGTCAGAACGACCAAAAACATACTAATAGTTGAATTAGCCTCAACTGAGGACTGTGACAAACTATTAGCAAACAAGAAATTAAATGACTCCTTTGTTTGCGAGAAACCAAAGAAACGAAGACCACTTATGATGATGTACGACGTCCCGACGTACATGTCGCAGGACGACGTCATCAATTGTGCGTATGAACAGAACTTTGAGGAAATCATGACTAAAGAAGAATTTATTGAGAAATTCAAGTTACGTTTTAAAACAGGGCCACGAGATCGGCCTACGGTACATCATGCCGTAGAGGTGGCACCCGATCTCAGAAAAATAATAGTCAAAACAAATAAATTATATATAGGATACACAGCGATTTCAGTTAAAGACTATACAGCACTGGCAAAATGCACAAAGTGCCAGGATTATGGCCATGTGGCCAAGTATTGTAATTTCCAAAACTCAGTCTGTGGAAGATGTGGCGAGGATGGCCATGACAAAAAATCTTGTGATAAACGAGAAACATGCATCCCTTGTAGGTACAGAAAAAGGGTCTGTCACTCCCCAGGAAGGGAGTGCATGACATACAAGTTGTTACTACAAAGATTGATTCAAAGGACTGACTATGGCGACTAGCCGAAAAGTCCAGAAACGGAAGTCACCTAGCAAAGTAGCACGGGATGCAGAAAGATGGAGAAGGTGGAGATCACAATCATCTTTGGATGAAGATGATGAAATTAACGCTTCTTACTTTGTTCCAGTTCCTGCTGTGCAGCCGGAAATGGTAGACTTCTCCTGTCAGGTCGGGTCTTTTCTGGCCGACAGGAGGGGGGTCTCGGCTGTGGCGGCGGAGTCGGGCGGGGCGGCGGACTTCTCCTGCCAGGTCGGGGGCTTCCTGGCCTCAAGGGGGAGGACATCGGCGCCCGGCACCGGTTCGGCTGCTGGACACTCTGCAGAGAAGACATATCAAGCACTAAAAGACTTGCAACTAGACAAAACTGAAATAGGTGGTGGCACAAAAAATACGTCAAAAAACTCTGTAGAACAAGTAGTATTGGAAACTGTAAAAGTAGAAGTAATTGGTGGAGGCAAGGAGAAAGAGAACATAGACTCTGACATTGTAGATGTAGATTCCTCTGTAAGAAAACGGACTTATAATAATTGTCCCCCTGGGAATACTTACGGTATATGTGAGGAGACATTAAGACTATCACGTTTAGAAGATCCAGCAATCTTGACGGTGGCTCTTAGGCAGCTGGTGAGAACCGGGTATCCCAGAGGAAGAAGGATAACATTCCCTGCTCTGGAGGATGCAGATTGCATCCAGCTTGCCGCAGCAAACATACCTCTTGAGTTCAAACAACTAGAGGAACTCGTATCGAAAGTTTTTGCTCGAAGGGGTAGGGTTTTTGACCTAAAAAAGATATACAATGACATGGTAATGATGTATGGCAGGATCGCTTTTGATCCTGCCCAAACCTGGCCAAATAGTCATTTCCATACAAGGTATCCTGATGCACTTTAGAGTGTTTCAGGTAAATGCAATGAGAAGTCAGTTAGTCTTACATGAATTAAGAAGATTAACAGAGGAACACAAAGTAGACATCTTATTAATACAAGAACCATACTCCGTCTCGGGAAGGATTCCTGGCTTTCCCGTTAACGCACAGGTGATTGCCTCAGGCCAGCAACCAATGACGTCAATTATAATTTTAAGTAATCTAATCAAAACAACTGTAATTACTCAATTATGTACTACACACCTTACGGTTGTAGAAGTCAATTTAAAAGGACACAGTTTGTATTTAATGAGTTTGTATTGCCAGTACAGACATAATATTGATATCTACCTGGGACAATTGCAGACAGCATTAAGAGTCTTACAAGACAAGCATATAATAATATCAATGGATGCAAATGCTAAATCACCGCTCTGGCACAGCCCGGTACAAGACCACAGAGGAATTGAATTAGAAGATTTAATCATGGAACAAAATTTGAATGTTGCGAATCTCCCCGGCAACCCTCCTACCTATAGGAGCCGAGCCGGGGCAGCATCTTTTATTGACATCACACTAACCTCAATGGGTATTGCTAATAAAATTTTGAATTGGAAAACACATGACGCTATAACCACGAGTGACCACAATGTCATTGAATTCGACATATCTGTGGAGGAGGACCGCGTGCCAGCAGAGTGGACAATGCGTTATGACTACGGGAGAGCCAATTGGGACCTTCTGGAGGCGGAGTTCGATCCTCCAGAGCTCGGAATTGAATTTAACGTGGAAGAGGCAGTAGAGGCCCTAACTACCTCTATAAAGACGGCTATCGCCGTAGCGATACCAGTGAAAAGACGTCTCATTCGGAAAGCGACTGCGCCATGGACTCCGGAGCTGTCGCGGCTCAGGCAGTCTATGCGTAGAGCACGCAGGAACTATCAAAGGGCTTTCGCCCAGGCAGAAAGACAATTCCATCTCACCATATATAGAAGACAGAAGAGGGTCTTTAAGGATACCCTAAACCAACATAGACAGCAGAGTTGGGAAGACTTCGTAAAGGAACATCTTACCCTGGACCCTTGGGGCATGCCATACAAAATCGTGAGGGAGAAAATACACTCCCCAATGCAGCTCTCCACAATCAAAAAGGAAGACACTGACGACATGACAATTGACTGGAGACAAACTGCTGAGGAGTTACTTCATGTGCTCCTACCGGACGACCGACCTGACATGGACACTGAGCTGCAGAGGGAGATACGACAGCAAGATCAAATAATATACAACAACAACCTACAAGTCTACCCCTTCTCGCAAGAGGAGGTGGTACAAGCAATAAAATCCTTCGCGAGGCGGAAAGCCCCAGGGCCAGATGGTATACCAGCAGAAGTACTGCAGTGCATAGCACAAAAGTTGGCACCAAGTCTTGCCAAAATTTACAACAGATGTTTGGAAATGCGGAGCTTCCCAACATGCTGGAAAACAGCAGAGGTAGTTATAATAAAAAAGGGACAAGATAAGGACCCTACACTTGCAAAATCCTATAGGCCCATCTGTTTACTTGACGTTTTGGGCAAAACCTTTGAGAAGCTTCTGATGTCTAGACTGTCTAGCCACAGGCTTCTTCGTGGTATGAGTGAATTGCAGTACGGGTTCAGAAAGGGCAAGTCTACATCTGATGCCATAAATAAAGTAGCAAGTACTGTGCACTCATCCACGAGGAAATATGTCCTGGGCATCATGGTGGACATTTCCGGCGCCTTCGACAACCTGTGGTGGCCGGCGCTCTTCTCCCAGTTACGGGAAATGGAGTGCCCGGCGGCACTATATGGTTGCCTGAGGGATTACTGCCGGAAAAGAGTTGCGAAAATCACGGCTCCTGGTGCCGTGATGTTGAAAGACATCTCGAAGGGCTGCCCGCAGGGCTCTGTGTGTGGCCCCGTGTTCTGGGATGTAAACATGGACCCCCTGCTGACAACTTTGAATGGGAACGACACGGTACTGGGAGCAGTGGCGTATGCAGACGATCTTTTCATCATGGTCGAAGGAGATAGTCGTGCTGAAATAGAGAATAAAACAGTACAAGCATCTGAGATCTTAATGCAATGGTGCCAAAAATCAAAACTACAAGTTGCACCACAAAAATCAAATTACATTCTCTTAAAAGGAAAGCTGGCCCGTGATCCAGTCGTGCGGCTGGATAATAGATTAGTTGCGAGATCTAGGTCTGCAAGATACTTGGGCGTCCTCATGGATGAGGCGTGGAGCTATGCTCCGCACATTGACCATGTGGCCACCAAATCCCTCTCAATATTTAACAAACTGATCAGTATTGCTCAAAGACGTTTCCATCTGCCCCCAGGGGCAACCAAAATGTACAACAACTGTATACTGATACCAGTTGTGGGGTATGGTTCCAGCGCGTGGGCGCACAGGCTCACTCAGGTGAAACCAGCACGTGTCATCAAACGAATACAGCGAAATGTAATCATGCGGTGTGTTGGTGCCTTCAGCACCACACCAACGGATGCTTTGTTAGTAATAATGGGACTTCACCCGCTGGATTTAATGATCAGGCAACATGCAGCAATACACTGGATCCAAAAACGGGAACACGAAAAAGTTACAGCACTTATAGGAGAACACATGAACAATATCAGGGATATCAGAGAAAAAATTACAGACATTTGGCAAGAGCAGTGGCAGTCCTCAGACACGGGGAGAAGGGTCTTTGACTTCTTTCCCAGTGTCCGAGAGAGGCTCAAGATGAGACATCTGACTATAACACTGGGAGTGGTACACTTCTTATCCGGGCATGGCCCTTATCCTACATACTTACACAGAATTGGCAGTATGCAGTCACCTGAGTGTGTCTGTGGCGCCCCTGTGGGGACGCCCGAGCACGTGGTACTGGAATGCCCGGAATTCGACCCAGTTGCCAATGAGGCAAGAAGGGAATTGCGGAACACACCGCTCATGGAGATACTAAGAAGCCCAGAAAGTTTTACTGTATTTCAACAACTAGTCGATCAAGTTTCCAAATTTGCTAAATTGATTTTTGAGCGAAACGACGAAGGTTAGGAAAGAGAAAAGCTGTACTCCTCAGCCATGTCTGAGGAGTAATGTGAATTAATTCATTAACAAATACCAAAAGAAGACTAAGGAATGGAGGGTCGCTTGCCAGAGTGATGTGGATGTCCATGCCACTGTGGATGGGCGACCTCTGTCCGCCTAGCTCCTATGGGGCAGAAAGAAATATTGCGGACAGCGAAGAGGGCAAGATGGCTGAAGAAGGGAAGGCTCCCCAATCTATGGCAACATAGATGAGAGGGATGTTGTCCCCTAACGTAACCCACGTTGTCCCCTAACGTAACCCACGTTGTCCCCTAACGTAACCCACGTTGTCCCCTAACGTAACCCACGTTGTCCCCTAACGTAACCCACGTTGTCGCCTATCGTAACCCACGTTGTCGCCTAAACCTGCTCTGTAATTGTTATACGACTCGTTCAATTAGTGTAGTGTTGCCCACCCGCAACCCTCGCAATATAGTTCGCTACTCGCACTGCCCGCTCCCCTGTGTATCGCTTCATGTTAAACACCTTGCAAGTCTTGCTGACTTTCCACATGCTCCTGCTGTACACTGTAATGTGGATGGCAGCAGGGCGTACATGCCGCCCCCCCCCCCCCCCCACCTCTCCCCACGTCCCCACCTTGCCCCCTGCCTTCGCAAGGTGGTTGGTGACAAGTTTGCATGTTCAATGCCCTTCGCATGCGACGTACGCAGGCTACGTTGTGGTGCGGCCTGTGTCAACTGTCCGCTGATGTCGTACGCGTGAACCACAATCTGTACTGCACATTCGTCCTTATGTACTGAATGATACATCGTGGCACATGTGTGACCGTACAACGACTGCGCCCAAAAACGGCGGACCATACAGTGCAAATATTGTGCACGCAGCTACGTGTCGTCTCCCTATGAGAGCTGGATTGCAGTGTGGTACGCCATAGAGACGTGTGGGAGGAACGGACGCCGTGGATGGCGATCAGCATGAGCTGTCTGTTGATGTATTCGGACCTAGTCGTCTCTCCTCACACACCGTGATGGCATGGTGCAGCGCGTTCCATATCTGCGACATGCTACAGAAGCCGGTTGACAGTCGTTCGAGCAATGGACATCGCATACGTACGGGGGCCACCTTCCACGTATTGTCTAGGCGTGCACATTTTGTTGCGTGTATGTGGGCAGACGTAGTGTGGCGTGACACCTGACACAGGCATGCAATAATGGTTGAAGTTGCAAATGGCGATGGACGCCTACGTTTTCTGGTGAAGTTACGCAAATGAAGAAATGGTAACCCGTTGTGGTGCGGTTGTTCTCGCTAGGGGTGAATCGGTGATGGCGACGATAGGTTGAGGTACTAACCGGTTGTTCCAGCGATACCCACCATGCCGACGAAACTGAACGGCATCTGGGTGTGAAGCGATACGCGGCGGTGGCTGGGTGGGACCGTCCCCGGCCGGTGAGGGGGCGCCTCCCGGCGTGCTGGCCGCGCGGTGCGTGGGCGCACGCGCTACAGCCGGCTGGTGGGGGCGGCCAGTGGCAGGCGCGCCGGCCGACGGACGCGGCAGGCGTCGCAGCTGCGCGCCGGCGCACCCTGCGCGCGGCGCCGTGCGGCCAAAGTAGGTCCTCGCGGGCCCGGTGCGAAGCGCGGTGGACATCTGCAGTGTGCTGGTCCGATTGAGGACTGTGTGCGTTGAGGATGCGCCGCCGCCCGGCGCTCGGCGCCGCGACGCCGTCTGCTGCTCGGTCGCCCCAGCGGTTCTCGCTGGTGGTTTGTATCGCAGCTGTGCGGATGTGTTGGCGTGTGCGCTGTGCTGGGAGAGTTCGCTTCGGCACCCAAGTGGGGCTTTTGTCCTTCTGTGGCGCTGGCGTTGGAGCTGCCGGTCACCGTAGGTGGCGCGTGTTGTCTCCCGCCGGCAATGCCACGACAGCACGCTCCCGGGCCTCTGTCGGCAGCGGCAAGCTCAGTTGGGAGCACGGGTGGTCGCACCGAAAGCGTCTACTCGCCTAACTCCGGGCGATTGCGCCTCTCTCGAACCCGACCAAGTACTTGGGACGGCGCTGCGCGCCGCCGGGACCTGAGAGGGTTTCGAGGTGTATTGTGCAGGGGAGCTCAGCCTCCTCCTGTTTGCAGAATGATTGAGCGGACGCTTGCGTGTTCGCGCGGGCCCCCGGGACACACTCCCGGGCGGCCGGCTGCTCAGCTCTAGTTGACGCAGCTCCCTGGTTGATCCTGCCAGTAGTCATATGCTTGTCTCAAAGATTAAGCCATGCATGTCTCAGTACAAGCCGCATTAAGGTGAAACCGCGAATGGCTCATTAAATCAGTTATGGTTCCTTAGATCGTACCCACGTTACTTGGATAACTGTGGTAATTCTAGAGCTAATACATGCAAACAGAGTCCCGACCAGAGATGGAAGGGACGCTTTTATTAGATCAAAACCAATCGGTCGGCTCGTCCGGTCCGTTTGCCTTGGTGACTCTGAATAACTTTGGGCTGATCGCACGGTCCTCGTACCGGCGACGCATCTTTCAAATGTCTGCCTTATCAACTGTCGATGGTAGGTTCTGCGCCTACCATGGTTGTAACGGGTAACGGGGAATCAGGGTTCGATTCCGGAGAGGGAGCCTGAGAAACGGCTACCACATCCAAGGAAGGCAGCAGGCGCGCAAATTACCCACTCCCGGCACGGGGAGGTAGTGACGAAAAATAACGATACGGGACTCATCCGAGGCCCCGTAATCGGAATGAGTACACTTTAAATCCTTTAACGAGTATCTATTGGAGGGCAAGTCTGGTGCCAGCAGCCGCGGTAATTCCAGCTCCAATAGCGTATATTAAAGTTGTTGCGGTTAAAAAGCTCGTAGTTGGATTTGTGTCCCACGCTGTTGGTTCACCGCCCGTCGGTGTTTAACTGGCATGTATCGTGGGACGTCCTGCCGGTGGGGCGAGCCGAAGGCGTGCGACCGCCCCGTGCGTGCTCGTGCGTCCCGAGGCGGACCCCGTTGAAATCCTACCAGGGTGCTCTTTATTGAGTGTCTCGGTGGGCCGGCACGTTTACTTTGAACAAATTAGAGTGCTTAAAGCAGGCAAGCCCGCCTGAATACTGTGTGCATGGAATAATGGAATAGGACCTCGGTTCTATTTTGTTGGTTTTCGGAACCCGAGGTAATGATTAATAGGGACAGGCGGGGGCATTCGTATTGCGACGTTAGAGGTGAAATTCTTGGATCGTCGCAAGACGAACAGAAGCGAAAGCATTTGCCAAGTATGTTTTCATTAATCAAGAACGAAAGTTAGAGGTTCGAAGGCGATCAGATACCGCCCTAGTTCTAACCATAAACGATGCCAGCCAGCGATCCGCCGCAGTTCCTCCGATGACTCGGCGGGCAGCCTCCGGGAAACCAAAGCTTTTGGGTTCCGGGGGAAGTATGGTTGCAAAGCTGAAACTTAAAGGAATTG
>NW_025728540.1:57500-60754 GCF_021461385.2 Schistocerca piceifrons | reverse complement strand
AATCTCGTGCGGCTAGAAGCCGCCTGTCCCTCTAAGAAGAAAAGTAATCGCTGACAGCACGAAGGATGTCACGCGACTAGTTAGCAGGCTAGAGTCTCGTTCGTTATCGGAATTAACCAGACAAATCGCTCCACCAACTAAGAACGGCCATGCACCACCACCCACCGAATCAAGAAAGAGCTATCAATCTGTCAATCCTTCCGGTGTCCGGGCCTGGTGAGGTTTCCCGTGTTGAGTCAAATTAAGCCGCAGGCTCCACTCCTGGTGGTGCCCTTCCGTCAATTCCTTTAAGTTTCAGCTTTGCAACCATACTTCCCCCGGAACCCAAAAGCTTTGGTTTCCCGGAGGCTGCCCGCCGAGTCATCGGAGGAACTGCGGCGGATCGCTGGCTGGCATCGTTTATGGTTAGAACTAGGGCGGTATCTGATCGCCTTCGAACCTCTAACTTTCGTTCTTGATTAATGAAAACATACTTGGCAAATGCTTTCGCTTCTGTTCGTCTTGCGACGATCCAAGAATTTCACCTCTAACGTCGCAATACGAATGCCCCCGCCTGTCCCTATTAATCATTACCTCGGGTTCCGAAAACCAACAAAATAGAACCGAGGTCCTATTCCATTATTCCATGCACACAGTATTCAGGCGGGCTTGCCTGCTTTAAGCACTCTAATTTGTTCAAAGTAAACGTGCCGGCCCACCGAGACACTCAATAAAGAGCACCCTGGTAGGATTTCAACGGGGTCCGCCTCGGGACGCACGAGCACGCACGAGGCGGTCGCACGCCTTCGGCTCGCCCCACCGGCAGGACGTCCCACGATACATGCCAGTTAAACACCGACGGGCGGTGAACCAACAGCGTGGGACACAAATCCAACTACGAGCTTTTTAACCGCAACAACTTTAATATACGCTATTGGAGCTGGAATTACCGCGGCTGCTGGCACCAGACTTGCCCTCCAATAGATACTCGTTAAAGGATTTAAAGTGTACTCATTCCGATTACGGGGCCTCGGATGAGTCCCGTATCGTTATTTTTCGTCACTACCTCCCCGTGCCGGGAGTGGGTAATTTGCGCGCCTGCTGCCTTCCTTGGATGTGGTAGCCGTTTCTCAGGCTCCCTCTCCGGAATCGAACCCTGATTCCCCGTTACCCGTTACAACCATGGTAGGCGCAGAACCTACCATCGACAGTTGATAAGGCAGACATTTGAAAGATGCGTCGCCGGTACGAGGACCGTGCGATCAGCCCAAAGTTATTCAGAGTCACCAAGGCAAACGGACCGGACGAGCCGACCGATTGGTTTTGATCTAATAAAAGCGTCCCTTCCATCTCTGGTCGGGACTCTGTTTGCATGTATTAGCTCTAGAATTACCACAGTTATCCAAGTAACGTGGGTACGATCTAAGGAACCATAACTGATTTAATGAGCCATTCGCGGTTTCACCTTAATGCGGCTTGTACTGAGACATGCATGGCTTAATCTTTGAGACAAGCATATGACTACTGGCAGGATCAACCAGGGAGCTGCGTCAACTAGAGCTGAGCAGCCGGCCGCCCGGGAGTGTGTCCCGGGGGCCCGCGCGAACACGCAAGCGTCCGCTCAATCATTCTGCAAACAGGAGGAGGCTGAGCTCCCCTGCACAATACACCTCGAAACCCTCTCAGGTCCCGGCGGCGCGCAGCGCCGTCCCAAGTACTTGGTCGGGTTCGAGAGAGGCGCAATCGCCCGGAGTTAGGCGAGTAGACGCTTTCGGTGCGACCACCCGTGCTCCCAACTGAGCTTGCCGCTGCCGACAGAGGCCCGGGAGCGTGCTGTCGTGGCATTGCCGGCGGGAGACAACACGCGCCACCTACGGTGACCGGCAGCTCCAACGCCAGCGCCACAGAAGGACAAAAGCCCCACTTGGGTGCCGAAGCGAACTCTCCCAGCACAGCGCACGCGCCAACACATCCGCACAGCTGCGATACAAACCACCAGCGAGAACCGCTGGGGCGACCGAGCAGCAGACGGCGTCGCGGCGCCGAGCGCCGGGCGGCGGCGCATCCTCAACGCACACAGTCCTCAATCGGACCAGCACACTGAAGATGTCCACCGCGCTTCGCACCGGGCCCGCGAGGACCTACTTTGGCCGCACGGCGCCGCGCGCAGGGTGCGCCGGCGCGCAGCTGCGACGCCTGCCGCGTCCGTCGGCCGGCGCGCCTGCCACTGGCCGCCCCCACCAGCCGGCTGTAGCGCGTGCGCCCACGCACCGCGCGGCCAGCACGCCGGGAGGCGCCCCCTCACCGGCCGGGGACGGTCCCACCCAGCCACCGCCGCGTATCGCTTCACACCCAGATGCCGTTCAGTTTCGTCGGCATGGTGGGTATCGCTGGAACAACCGGTTAGTACCTCAACCTATCGTCGCCATCACCGATTCACCCCTAGCGAGAACAACCGCACCACAACAGGTTACCATTTGTTCATTTGCGTAACTTCACCAGAAAACGCAGGCGTCCATCGCCATTTGCAACTTCAACGATTATTGCATGCCTGTGTCAGGTGTCACGCCACACTACGTCTGCCCACATACACGCAACAAAATGTGCACGCCTAGACAATACGTGGAAGGTGGCCCCCGTACGTATGCGATGTCCATTGCTCGAACGACTGTCAACCGGCCTCTGTAGCATGTCGCAGATATGGAACGCGGTGCACCATGCCATCACGGTGTGTGAGGAGAGACGACTAGGTCCGAATACATCAACAGACAGCTCATGCTGATCGCCATCCACGGCGTCCGTTCCTCCCACACGTCTCTATGGCGTACCACACTGCAAATCCAGCTCTCATAGGGAGACGACACGTAGCTGCGTGCACAATATTTGCACTGTATGGTCCGCCGTTTTTGGGCGCAGTCGTTGTACGGTCACACATGTGCCACGATGTATCATTCAGTACATAAGGACGAATGTGCAGTACAGATTGTGGTTTACGCGTACGACATTAGCGGACAGTTGACACAGGCCGCACCACAACGTAGCCTGAGTACGTCGCATGCGAAGGGCATTGAACATGCAAAGTTCTCACCAACCAGCTTGCGAAGGCAGGGGGCAAGGTGGGGACGTGGGGAGGGGCGGCATGTACGTCCTGCTGCCATCCACATTACAGTGTACAGCAGGAGCATGTGGAAAGTGAGCAAGACTTGCAAGGTGTTTAACATGAAGCGATACACAGGGGAGCGGGCAGTGCGAGTAGCGAACTATATTGCGAGGGT
>NW_025728540.1:45000-52500 GCF_021461385.2 Schistocerca piceifrons | reverse complement strand
ACTCGTCAGGGCTTCGCGGCCGGCCGCAAGGACCGGCCATGACTGCCAGACTGACGGCCGAGTATAGGCACGACGCTTCAGCGCCATCCATTTTCAGGGCTAGTTGCTTCGGCAGGTGAGTTGTTACACACTCCTTAGCGGATTCCGACTTCCATGGCCACCGTCCTGCTGTCTTAAGCAACCAACGCCTTTCATGGTTTCCCATGAGCGTCGATTCGGGCGCCTTAACTCGGCGTTTGGTTCATCCCACAGCGCCAGTTCTGCTTACCAAAAGTGGCCCACTTGGCACTCCGATCCGAGTCGTTTGCTCGCGGCTTCAGCATATCAAGCAAGCCGGAGATCTCACCCATTTAAAGTTTGAGAATAGGTTGAGGTCGTTTCGGCCCCAAGGCCTCTAATCATTCGCTTTACCGGATGAGACTCGTACGAGCACCAGCTATCCTGAGGGAAACTTCGGAGGGAACCAGCTACTAGATGGTTCGATTAGTCTTTCGCCCCTATACCCAGCTCCGACGATCGATTTGCACGTCAGAATCGCTACGGACCTCCATCAGGGTTTCCCCTGACTTCGTCCTGGCCAGGCATAGTTCACCATCTTTCGGGTCCCAACGTGTACGCTCTAGGTGCGCCCTCACCTCGCAATGAGGACGAGACGCCCCGGGAGTGCGGAGGCCGCCGCCCCGTGAAGGGCGGGGAAGCCCCATCCTCCCTCGGCCCGCGCAAGGCGAGACCTTCACTTTCATTACGCCTTTAGGTTTCGTACAGCCCAATGACTCGCGCACATGTTAGACTCCTTGGTCCGTGTTTCAAGACGGGTCGTGAAATTGTCCAAAGCTGAAGCGCCGCTGACGGGAGCGATTATTCCGCCCGAGAGCATCCCGAGCCAACAGCGGCGCGGGTCCGGGGCCGGGCCAGGTAGGTCCGTCATCCGGGAAGAACCGCGCGCGCTTGCCGGGAGCCCGAGCGCCCAAAGGGGCGAATCGACTCCTCCAGATATACCGCCGGGCAGCCAGCCAGGACACCGGGGCTCTGCCCAACAGACGCGAACCGAGGCCCGCGGAAGGACAGGCTGCGCACCCGGGCCGTAGGCCGGCACCCAGCGGGTCGCGACGTCCTACTAGGGGAGAAGTGCGGCCCACCGCACACCGGAACGGCCCCACCCCGCGGCGAGTGGAAAGGCAACCGGACACGACCCCGCCGCGGATTGCTCCGCGCGGGCGGCCGGCCCCATCTGCCGAGGGCGGAGGCCAGTGGCCGGATGGGCGTGAATCTCACCCGTTCGACCTTTCGGACTTCTCACGTTTACCCCAGAACGGTTTCACGTACTTTTGAACTCTCTCTTCAAAGTTCTTTCAACTTTCCCTCACGGTACTTGTTCGCTATCGGTCTCGTGGTCATATTTAGTCTCAGATGGAGTTTACCACCCACTTGGAGCTGCACTCTCAAGCAACCCGACTCGAAGGAGAGGTCCCGCCGACGCTCGCACCGGCCGCTACGGGCCTGGCACCCTCTACGGGCCGTGGCCTCATTCAAGTTGGACTTGGGCTCGGCGCGAGGCGTCGGGGTAGTGGACCCTCCCAAACACCACATGCCACGACAGGCGGCAGCCTGCGGGGTTCGGTGCTGGACTCTTCCCTGTTCGCTCGCCGCTACTGGGGGAATCCTTGTTAGTTTTCTTTTCCTCCGCTTAGTAATATGCTTAAATTCAGCGGGTAGTCTCGCCTGCTCTGAGGTCGTTGTACGAGGTGTCGCACGCCACACCGCCAGCCGGCTGTGCACGCTACCGAGAAAGTACCGGTATGCGAACCGCCAGGCGACGGGCGCGCATCGCACGTTTGAGGAGACGCGGCCGGCCCCACAGGCGGCCGCGACACTCCCAGGTCTGCGAAGCGGGGCAAACGCCGCGCGCTTCAGTATACGTAGCCGACCCTCAGCCAGACGTGGCCCGGGAACGGAATCCATGGACCGCAATGTGCGTTCGAAACGTCGATGTTCATGTGTCCTGCAGTTCACATGTCGACGCGCAATTTGCTGCGTTCTTCATCGACCCACGAGCCGAGTGATCCACCGTCCTGGGTGATCTTTTCTCAGTTTCCGCCGTCTCTTTCGAGACGGTCGCATAGGCGGGAGTGAGGCGTGTGGCGGCCCCTGTTCCAGCGTTCTGTGTCCAACGGCCTCACGGCCGACGGGCGTCGTACGGCTCCACACCGGAGCGGACAGGCACTCGGGCGAAAGTCATTCAAAACCGGCGCCAGGCGCCAGGTGCCGCAGGCCAGCCGCTCCAGCGCTTCAGCGCTCGTACCACACAACATTGCCGCTAGTTTTGAGAGGCACGCGTGGTTCCGCACGCGGCGCACGGCTACGGCGAGCCGTACAGGTAGCGTGTTGCGCGACACGACACGCACATCGAAAGACATGCAGTCTAGTCGGTAATGATCCTTCCGCAGGTTCACCTACGGAAACCTTGTTACGACTTTTACTTCCTCTAAATGATCAAGTTTGGTCATCTTTCCGGTAGCATCGGCAACGACAGAGTCAATGCCGCGTACCAGTCCGAAGACCTCACTAAATCATTCAATCGGTAGTAGCGACGGGCGGTGTGTACAAAGGGCAGGGACGTAATCAACGCGAGCTTATGACTCGCGCTTACTGGGAATTCCTCGTTCATGGGGAACAATTGCAAGCCCCAATCCCTAGCACGAAGGAGGTTCAGCGGGTTACCCCGACCTTTCGGCCTAGGAAGACACGCTGATTCCTTCAGTGTAGCGCGCGTGCGGCCCAGAACATCTAAGGGCATCACAGACCTGTTATTGCTCAATCTCGTGCGGCTAGAAGCCGCCTGTCCCTCTAAGAAGAAAAGTAATCGCTGACAGCACGAAGGATGTCACGCGACTAGTTAGCAGGCTAGAGTCTCGTTCGTTATCGGAATTAACCAGACAAATCGCTCCACCAACTAAGAACGGCCATGCACCACCACCCACCGAATCAAGAAAGAGCTATCAATCTGTCAATCCTTCCGGTGTCCGGGCCTGGTGAGGTTTCCCGTGTTGAGTCAAATTAAGCCGCAGGCTCCACTCCTGGTGGTGCCCTTCCGTCAATTCCTTTAAGTTTCAGCTTTGCAACCATACTTCCCCCGGAACCCAAAAGCTTTGGTTTCCCGGAGGCTGCCCGCCGAGTCATCGGAGGAACTGCGGCGGATCGCTGGCTGGCATCGTTTATGGTTAGAACTAGGGCGGTATCTGATCGCCTTCGAACCTCTAACTTTCGTTCTTGATTAATGAAAACATACTTGGCAAATGCTTTCGCTTCTGTTCGTCTTGCGACGATCCAAGAATTTCACCTCTAACGTCGCAATACGAATGCCCCCGCCTGTCCCTATTAATCATTACCTCGGGTTCCGAAAACCAACAAAATAGAACCGAGGTCCTATTCCATTATTCCATGCACACAGTATTCAGGCGGGCTTGCCTGCTTTAAGCACTCTAATTTGTTCAAAGTAAACGTGCCGGCCCACCGAGACACTCAATAAAGAGCACCCTGGTAGGATTTCAACGGGGTCCGCCTCGGGACGCACGAGCACGCACGAGGCGGTCGCACGCCTTCGGCTCGCCCCACCGGCAGGACGTCCCACGATACATGCCAGTTAAACACCGACGGGCGGTGAACCAACAGCGTGGGACACAAATCCAACTACGAGCTTTTTAACCGCAACAACTTTAATATACGCTATTGGAGCTGGAATTACCGCGGCTGCTGGCACCAGACTTGCCCTCCAATAGATACTCGTTAAAGGATTTAAAGTGTACTCATTCCGATTACGGGGCCTCGGATGAGTCCCGTATCGTTATTTTTCGTCACTACCTCCCCGTGCCGGGAGTGGGTAATTTGCGCGCCTGCTGCCTTCCTTGGATGTGGTAGCCGTTTCTCAGGCTCCCTCTCCGGAATCGAACCCTGATTCCCCGTTACCCGTTACAACCATGGTAGGCGCAGAACCTACCATCGACAGTTGATAAGGCAGACATTTGAAAGATGCGTCGCCGGTACGAGGACCGTGCGATCAGCCCAAAGTTATTCAGAGTCACCAAGGCAAACGGACCGGACGAGCCGACCGATTGGTTTTGATCTAATAAAAGCGTCCCTTCCATCTCTGGTCGGGACTCTGTTTGCATGTATTAGCTCTAGAATTACCACAGTTATCCAAGTAACGTGGGTACGATCTAAGGAACCATAACTGATTTAATGAGCCATTCGCGGTTTCACCTTAATGCGGCTTGTACTGAGACATGCATGGCTTAATCTTTGAGACAAGCATATGACTACTGGCAGGATCAACCAGGGAGCTGCGTCAACTAGAGCTGAGCAGCCGGCCGCCCGGGAGTGTGTCCCGGGGGCCCGCGCGAACACGCAAGCGTCCGCTCAATCATTCTGCAAACAGGAGGAGGCTGAGCTCCCCTGCACAATACACCTCGAAACCCTCTCAGGTCCCGGCGGCGCGCAGCGCCGTCCCAAGTACTTGGTCGGGTTCGAGAGAGGCGCAATCGCCCGGAGTTAGGCGAGTAGACGCTTTCGGTGCGACCACCCGTGCTCCCAACTGAGCTTGCCGCTGCCGACAGAGGCCCGGGAGCGTGCTGTCGTGGCATTGCCGGCGGGAGACAACACGCGCCACCTACGGTGACCGGCAGCTCCAACGCCAGCGCCACAGAAGGACAAAAGCCCCACTTGGGTGCCGAAGCGAACTCTCCCAGCACAGCGCACGCGCCAACACATCCGCACAGCTGCGATACAAACCACCAGCGAGAACCGCTGGGGCGACCGAGCAGCAGACGGCGTCGCGGCGCCGAGCGCCGGGCGGCGGCGCATCCTCAACGCACACAGTCCTCAATCGGACCAGCACACTGAAGATGTCCACCGCGCTTCGCACCGGGCCCGCGAGGACCTACTTTGGCCGCACGGCGCCGCGCGCAGGGTGCGCCGGCGCGCAGCTGCGACGCCTGCCGCGTCCGTCGGCCGGCGCGCCTGCCACTGGCCGCCCCCACCAGCCGGCTGTAGCGCGTGCGCCCACGCACCGCGCGGCCAGCACGCCGGGAGGCGCCCCCTCACCGGCCGGGGACGGTCCCACCCAGCCACCGCCGCGTATCGCTTCACACCCAGATGCCGTTCAGTTTCGTCGGCATGGTGGGTATCGCTGGAACAACCGGTTAGTACCTCAACCTATCGTCGCCATCACCGATTCACCCCTAGCGAGAACAACCGCACCACAACAGGTTACCATTTGTTCATTTGCGTAACTTCACCAGAAAACGCAGGCGTCCATCGCCATTTGCAACTTCAACGATTATTGCATGCCTGTGTCAGGTGTCACGCCACACTACGTCTGCCCACATACACGCAACAAAATGTGCACGCCTAGACAATACGTGGAAGGTGGCCCCCGTACGTATGCGATGTCCATTGCTCGAACGACTGTCAACCGGCCTCTGTAGCATGTCGCAGATATGGAACGCGGTGCACCATGCCATCACGGTGTGTGAGGAGAGACGACTAGGTCCGAATACATCAACAGACAGCTCATGCTGATCGCCATCCACGGCGTCCGTTCCTCCCACACGTCTCTATGGCGTACCACACTGCAATCCAGCTCTCATAGGGAGACGACACGTAGCTGCGTGCACAATATTTGCACTGTATGGTCCGCCGTTTTTGGGCGCAGTCGTTGTACGGTCACACATGTGCCACGATGTATCATTCAGTACATAAGGACGAATGTGCAGTACAGATTGTGGTTTACGCGTACGACATTAGCGGACAGTTGACACAGGCCGCACCACAACGTAGCCTGAGTACGTCGCATGCGAAGGGCATTGAACATGCAAAGTTCTCACCAACCAGCTTGCGAAGGCAGGGGGCAAGGTGGGGACGTGGGGAGGGGCGGCATGTACGTCCTGCTGCCATCCACATTACAGTGTACAGCAGGAGCATGTGGAAAGTGAGCAAGACTTGCAAGGTGTTTAACATGAAGCGATACACAGGGGAGCGGGCAGTGCGAGTAGCGAACTATATTGCGAGGGTTGCGGGTGGGCAACACTACACTAATTGAACGAGTCGTATAACAATTACAGAGCAGGTTTAGGCGACAACGTGGGTTACGTTAGGGGACAACGTGGGTTACGTTAGGGGACAACGTGGGTTACGTTAGGGGACAACGTGGGTTAGGTTAGGGGACAACGTGGGTTAGGTTAAGGTACAACGTGGGTTAGGTTAAGGCACAACGTGGGTTAGGTTAAGGCACAACGTGGGTTAGGTTAAGGCACAACGTGGGTTAGGTTAAGGCACAACGTGGGTTAGGTTAAGGTACAACATGGGTTAGGTTAAGGTACAACATGGGTTAGGTTAAGGTACAACATGGGTTAGGTTAAGGTACAACATGGGTTAGGTTAAGGTACAACATGGGTTAGGTTAAGGTACAACATAGGTTAGGTTAAGGCACAACATAGGTTAGGTTAAGGCACAACATAGGTTAGGTTAAGGCACAACATAGGTTAGGTTAAGGCACAACATAGGTTAGGTTAAGGCACAACATAGGTTAGGTTAAGGCACAACATAGGTTAGGTTAAGGCACAACATAGGTTAGGTTAGGTTAGGTTAGGTTACACGTTGTTGTAAGGAAAGGTGTAAGGGGGGGGAGCAGGTTCGTTGATAGTGATTATAGTAAGTGAATGCTTGTGACATGATCAGATTTGTCACGTCAGGATGCACCTTTGGCTTATTAGAGGCGGCGCTCCAATTCTATGCTTGTGTCAGACCTGTGTCTTTGACTCATGTCATTGTTTGTGCGCTGTGACAGGAGGTACTATTGTGATGTTGGGTGCACCGTTGTATAGGACATGTGTGGGTATTGGTGCCTTATCTGCGCAATGGTGGATGTCGAAAGGGGGGGATATTCTATTTTCCGCATGGACCTCCTGGTCTGGTTGTGATAGTGTGGATTGTGTAATGTGGCGGAGAGGATGCACTGGATGTTGTTCCATGCTGGTGCTTACATATTGTATGTGCGCCCGTTAGAAGCAGAGAGTGGTGCGTGATGAGAGTGTCTGGCTGACGTGTGGTTCCCATTGTGGGCACACTCTTTCAGCATGTATACGGACAGTTGTATATATATTCTGTAATTTGATGGCTCTGCATTGATTACTAATCAGCGCCGTGTGTACGGGTAATCTGGTTCCAGTCCAAAATGTTCCATCTGTGTACATTAGTGACAAAGACTCCCCCCATGCAGTGGGGCTCGGTCTGTTATAACTCTTCCGCGTAATATATTTGCCCCACGTTTTTGCGACTGCGAGTGCGAGTGCGAGTGCAACGCGCATGGGGACCGACATGCTGATGGCTCGGTATCGGACGCCGTACAGTGAGCAACGCGATCGCGTCTCTCGCTCGTAAGTGGTACAGGTCGCGGCTCATGTATACGGACAGCGGGAATGTCGCATATTGGAAATAACTCTT
>NW_025728540.1:35000-37500 GCF_021461385.2 Schistocerca piceifrons | reverse complement strand
TAGCCGTTTCTCAGGCTCCCTCTCCGGAATCGAACCCTGATTCCCCGTTACCCGTTACAACCATGGTAGGCGCAGAACCTACCATCGACAGTTGATAAGGCAGACATTTGAAAGATGCGTCGCCGGTACGAGGACCGTGCGATCAGCCCAAAGTTATTCAGAGTCACCAAGGCAAACGGACCGGACGAGCCGACCGATTGGTTTTGATCTAATAAAAGCGTCCCTTCCATCTCTGGTCGGGACTCTGTTTGCATGTATTAGCTCTAGAATTACCACAGTTATCCAAGTAACGTGGGTACGATCTAAGGAACCATAACTGATTTAATGAGCCATTCGCGGTTTCACCTTAATGCGGCTTGTACTGAGACATGCATGGCTTAATCTTTGAGACAAGCATATGACTACTGGCAGGATCAACCAGGGAGCTGCGTCAACTAGAGCTGAGCAGCCGGCCGCCCGGGAGTGTGTCCCGGGGGCCCGCGCGAACACGCAAGCGTCCGCTCAATCATTCTGCAAACAGGAGGAGGCTGAGCTCCCCTGCACAATACACCTCGAAACCCTCTCAGGTCCCGGCGGCGCGCAGCGCCGTCCCAAGTACTTGGTCGGGTTCGAGAGAGGCGCAATCGCCCGGAGTTAGGCGAGTAGACGCTTTCGGTGCGACCACCCGTGCTCCCAACTGAGCTTGCCGCTGCCGACAGAGGCCCGGGAGCGTGCTGTCGTGGCATTGCCGGCGGGAGACAACACGCGCCACCTACGGTGACCGGCAGCTCCAACGCCAGCGCCACAGAAGGACAAAAGCCCCACTTGGGTGCCGAAGCGAACTCTCCCAGCACAGCGCACGCGCCAACACATCCGCACAGCTGCGATACAAACCACCAGCGAGAACCGCTGGGGCGACCGAGCAGCAGACGGCGTCGCGGCGCCGAGCGCCGGGCGGCGGCGCATCCTCAACGCACACAGTCCTCAATCGGACCAGCACACTGAAGATGTCCACCGCGCTTCGCACCGGGCCCGCGAGGACCTACTTTGGCCGCACGGCGCCGCGCGCAGGGTGCGCCGGCGCGCAGCTGCGACGCCTGCCGCGTCCGTCGGCCGGCGCGCCTGCCACTGGCCGCCCCCACCAGCCGGCTGTAGCGCGTGCGCCCACGCACCGCGCGGCCAGCACGCCGGGAGGCGCCCCCTCACCGGCCGGGGACGGTCCCACCCAGCCACCGCCGCGTATCGCTTCACACCCAGATGCCGTTCAGTTTCGTCGGCATGGTGGGTATCGCTGGAACAACCGGTTAGTACCTCAACCTATCGTCGCCATCACCGATTCACCCCTAGCGAGAACAACCGCACCACAACAGGTTACCATTTGTTCATTTGCGTAACTTCACCAGAAAACGCAGGCGTCCATCGCCATTTGCAACTTCAACGATTATTGCATGCCTGTGTCAGGTGTCACGCCACACTACGTCTGCCCACATACACGCAACAAAATGTGCACGCCTAGACAATACGTGGAAGGTGGCCCCCGTACGTATGCGATGTCCATTGCTCGAACGACTGTCAACCGGCCTCTGTAGCATGTCGCAGATATGGAACGCGGTGCACCATGCCATCACGGTGTGTGAGGAGAGACGACTAGGTCCGAATACATCAACAGACAGCTCATGCTGATCGCCATCCACGGCGTCCGTTCCTCCCACACGTCTCTATGGCGTACCACACTGCAATCCAGCTCTCATAGGGAGACGACACGTAGCTGCGTGCACAATATTTGCACTGTATGGTCCGCCGTTTTTGGGCGCAGTCGTTGTACGGTCACACATGTGCCACGATGTATCATTCAGTACATAAGGACGAATGTGCAGTACAGATTGTGGTTTACGCGTACGACATTAGCGGACAGTTGACACAGGCCGCACCACAACGTAGCCTGAGTACGTCGCATGCGAAGGGCATTGAACATGCAAAGTTCTCACCAACCAGCTTGCGAAGGCAGGGGGCAAGGTGGGGACGTGGGGAGGGGCGGCATGTACGTCCTGCTGCCATCCACATTACAGTGTACAGCAGGAGCATGTGGAAAGTGAGCAAGACTTGCAAGGTGTTTAACATGAAGCGATACACAGGGGAGCGGGCAGTGCGAGTAGCGAACTATATTGCGAGGGTTGCGGGTGGGCAACACTACACTAATTGAACGAGTCGTATAACAATTACAGAGCAGGTTTAGGCGACAACGTGGGTTACGTTAGGGGACAACGTGGGTTACGTTAGGGGACAACGTGGGTTACGTTAGGGGACAACGTGGGTTAGGTTAGGGGACAACGTGGGTTAGGTTAAGGCACAACGTGGGTTAGGTTAAGGCACAACGTGGGTTAGGTTAAGGCACAACGTGGGTTAGGTTAAGGCACAACGTGGGTTAGGTTAAGGTACAACATGGGTTAGGTTAAGGTACAACATGGGTTAGGTTAAGGTACAACATGGGTTAGGTTAAGGTACAACATGGGTTAGGTTA
>NW_025728540.1:22500-27500 GCF_021461385.2 Schistocerca piceifrons | reverse complement strand
AAGGATGTCACGCGACTAGTTAGCAGGCTAGAGTCTCGTTCGTTATCGGAATTAACCAGACAAATCGCTCCACCAACTAAGAACGGCCATGCACCACCACCCACCGAATCAAGAAAGAGCTATCAATCTGTCAATCCTTCCGGTGTCCGGGCCTGGTGAGGTTTCCCGTGTTGAGTCAAATTAAGCCGCAGGCTCCACTCCTGGTGGTGCCCTTCCGTCAATTCCTTTAAGTTTCAGCTTTGCAACCATACTTCCCCCGGAACCCAAAAGCTTTGGTTTCCCGGAGGCTGCCCGCCGAGTCATCGGAGGAACTGCGGCGGATCGCTGGCTGGCATCGTTTATGGTTAGAACTAGGGCGGTATCTGATCGCCTTCGAACCTCTAACTTTCGTTCTTGATTAATGAAAACATACTTGGCAAATGCTTTCGCTTCTGTTCGTCTTGCGACGATCCAAGAATTTCACCTCTAACGTCGCAATACGAATGCCCCCGCCTGTCCCTATTAATCATTACCTCGGGTTCCGAAAACCAACAAAATAGAACCGAGGTCCTATTCCATTATTCCATGCACACAGTATTCAGGCGGGCTTGCCTGCTTTAAGCACTCTAATTTGTTCAAAGTAAACGTGCCGGCCCACCGAGACACTCAATAAAGAGCACCCTGGTAGGATTTCAACGGGGTCCGCCTCGGGACGCACGAGCACGCACGAGGCGGTCGCACGCCTTCGGCTCGCCCCACCGGCAGGACGTCCCACGATACATGCCAGTTAAACACCGACGGGCGGTGAACCAACAGCGTGGGACACAAATCCAACTACGAGCTTTTTAACCGCAACAACTTTAATATACGCTATTGGAGCTGGAATTACCGCGGCTGCTGGCACCAGACTTGCCCTCCAATAGATACTCGTTAAAGGATTTAAAGTGTACTCATTCCGATTACGGGGCCTCGGATGAGTCCCGTATCGTTATTTTTCGTCACTACCTCCCCGTGCCGGGAGTGGGTAATTTGCGCGCCTGCTGCCTTCCTTGGATGTGGTAGCCGTTTCTCAGGCTCCCTCTCCGGAATCGAACCCTGATTCCCCGTTACCCGTTACAACCATGGTAGGCGCAGAACCTACCATCGACAGTTGATAAGGCAGACATTTGAAAGATGCGTCGCCGGTACGAGGACCGTGCGATCAGCCCAAAGTTATTCAGAGTCACCAAGGCAAACGGACCGGACGAGCCGACCGATTGGTTTTGATCTAATAAAAGCGTCCCTTCCATCTCTGGTCGGGACTCTGTTTGCATGTATTAGCTCTAGAATTACCACAGTTATCCAAGTAACGTGGGTACGATCTAAGGAACCATAACTGATTTAATGAGCCATTCGCGGTTTCACCTTAATGCGGCTTGTACTGAGACATGCATGGCTTAATCTTTGAGACAAGCATATGACTACTGGCAGGATCAACCAGGGAGCTGCGTCAACTAGAGCTGAGCAGCCGGCCGCCCGGGAGTGTGTCCCGGGGGCCCGCGCGAACACGCAAGCGTCCGCTCAATCATTCTGCAAACAGGAGGAGGCTGAGCTCCCCTGCACAATACACCTCGAAACCCTCTCAGGTCCCGGCGGCGCGCAGCGCCGTCCCAAGTACTTGGTCGGGTTCGAGAGAGGCGCAATCGCCCGGAGTTAGGCGAGTAGACGCTTTCTGTGCGACCACCCGTGCTCCCAACTGAGCTTGCCGCTGCCGACAGAGGCCCGGGAGCGTGCTGTCGTGGCATTGCCGGCGGGAGACAACACGCGCCACCTACGGTGACCGGCAGCTCCAACGCCAGCGCCACAGAAGGACAAAAGCCCCACTTGGGTGCCGAAGCGAACTCTCCCAGCACAGCGCACGCGCCAACACATCCGCACAGCTGCGATACAAACCACCAGCGAGAACCGCTGGGGCGACCGAGCAGCAGACGGCGTCGCGGCGCCGAGCGCCGGGCGGCGGCGCATCCTCAACGCACACAGTCCTCAATCGGACCAGCACACTGAAGATGTCCACCGCGCTTCGCACCGGGCCCGCGAGGACCTACTTTGGCCGCACGGCGCCGCGCGCAGGGTGCGCCGGCGCGCAGCTGCGACGCCTGCCGCGTCCGTCGGCCGGCGCGCCTGCCACTGGCCGCCCCCACCAGCCGGCTGTAGCGCGTGCGCCCACGCACCGCGCGGCCAGCACGCCGGGAGGCGCCCCCTCACCGGCCGGGGACGGTCCCACCCAGCCACCGCCGCGTATCGCTTCACACCCAGATGCCGTTCAGTTTCGTCGGCATGGTGGGTATCGCTGGAACAACCGGTTAGTACCTCAACCTATCGTCGCCATCACCGATTCACCCCTAGCGAGAACAACCGCACCACAACAGGTTACCATTTGTTCATTTGCGTAACTTCACCAGAAAACGCAGGCGTCCATCGCCATTTGCAACTTCAACGATTATTGCATGCCTGTGTCAGGTGTCACGCCACACTACGTCTGCCCACATACACGCAACAAAATGTGCACGCCTAGACAATACGTGGAAGGTGGCCCCCGTACGTATGCGATGTCCATTGCTCGAACGACTGTCAACCGGCCTCTGTAGCATGTCGCAGATATGGAACGCGGTGCACCATGCCATCACGGTGTGTGAGGAGAGACGACTAGGTCCGAATACATCAACAGACAGCTCATGCTGATCGCCATCCACGGCGTCCGTTCCTCCCACACGTCTCTATGGCGTACCACACTGCAATCCAGCTCTCATAGGGAGACGACACGTAGCTGCGTGCACAATATTTGCACTGTATGGTCCGCCGTTTTTGGGCGCAGTCGTTGTACGGTCACACATGTGCCACGATGTATCATTCAGTACATAAGGACGAATGTGCAGTACAGATTGTGGTTTACGCGTACGACATTAGCGGACAGTTGACACAGGCCGCACCACAACGTAGCCTGAGTACGTCGCATGCGAAGGGCATTGAACATGCAAAGTTCTCACCAACCAGCTTGCGAAGGCAGGGGGCAAGGTGGGGACGTGGGGAGGGGCGGCATGTACGTCCTGCTGCCATCCACATTACAGTGTACAGCAGGAGCATGTGGAAAGTGAGCAAGACTTGCAAGGTGTTTAACATGAAGCGATACACAGGGGAGCGGGCAGTGCGAGTAGCGAACTATATTGCGAGGGTTGCGGGTGGGCAACACTACACTAATTGAACGAGTCGTATAACAATTACAGAGCAGGTTTAGGCGACAACGTGGGTTACGTTAGGGGACAACGTGGGTTACGTTAGGGGACAACGTGGGTTAGGTTAGGGGACAACGTGGGTTAGGTTAAGGTACAACGTGGGTTAGGTTAAGGCACAACGTGGGTTAGGTTAAGGCACAACGTGGGTTAGGTTAAGGCACAACGTGGGTTAGGTTAAGGCACAACGTGGGTTAGGTTAAGGTACAACATGGGTTAGGTTAAGGTACAACATGGGTTAGGTTAAGGTACAACATGGGTTAGGTTAAGGTACAACATGGGTTAGGTTAAGGTACAACATGGGTTAGGTTAAGGCACAACATAGGTTAGGTTAAGGCACAACATAGGTTAGGTTAAGGCACAACATAGGTTAGGTTAAGGCACAACATAGGTTAGGTTAAGGCACAACATAGGTTAGGTTAAGGCACAACATAGGTTAGGTTAGGTTAGGTTAGGTTACACGTTGTTGTAAGGAAAGGTGTAAGGGGGGGGAGCAGGTTCGTTGATAGTGATTATAGTAAGTGAATGCTTGTGACATGATCAGATTTGTCACGTCAGGATGCACCTTTGGCTTATTAGAGGCGGCGCTCCAATTCTATGCTTGTGTCAGACCTGTGTCTTTGACTCATGTCATTGTTTGTGCGCTGTGACAGGAGGTACTATTGTGATGTTGGGTGCACCGTTGTATAGGACATGTGTGGGTATTGGTGCCTTATCTGCGCAATGGTGGATGTCGAAAGGGGGGGATATTCTATTTTCCGCATGGACCTCCTGGTCTGGTTGTGATAGTGTGGATTGTGTAATGTGGCGGAGAGGATGCACTGGATGTTGTTCCATGCTGGTGCTTACATATTGTATGTGCGCCCGTTAGAAGCAGAGAGTGGTGCGTGATGAGAGTGTCTGGCTGACGTGTGGTTCCCATTGTGGGCACACTCTTTCAGCATGTATACGGACAGTTGTATATATATTCTGTAATTTGATGGCTCTGCATTGATTACTAATCAGCGCCGTGTGTACGGGTAATCTGGTTCCAGTCCAAAATGTTCCATCTGTGTACATTAGTGACAAAGACTCCCCCCATGCAGTGGGGCTCGGTCTGTTATAACTCTTCCGCGTAATATATTTGCCCCACGTTTTTGCGACTGCGAGTGCGAGTGCGAGTGCAACGCGCATGGGGACCGACATGCTGATGGCTCGGTATCGGACGCCGTACAGTGAGCAACGCGATCGCGTCTCTCGCTCGTAAGTGGTACAGGTCGCGGCTCATGTATACGGACAGCGGGAATGTCGCATATTGGAAATAACTCTTCATGAAACGCAAGTTATAGGGGTGGATTGCACTTTACGAGTGCGGGAAACGTCCGCCGTTCATCCGCTGGAGGTGCGAGTTTGGCGGTTGGGGTGGTCCACGAACGGGTGCGGGTGGAGTCATTGCCGGTCCACGGCTTCGTGCGGCAGAGCCACTGGAGAATGGGTGCTATGGTCGACAGAGGCTGCAGGCTTTGTGGGTGGCGTCGAAAGGCGGGCACTGTGGCGCCATCGCTGTCTTAGTCGGCTTGGCGTCTCATAGATGGCGGTAGCGCCGTTGCAGGAGGTCATGTTGCGGGAGACCTACAGATGGCGGTATGTTTTGTGGTGCGGACGTAGTGTTGTCCGATGCGCATAGATGGCGGTATTGCATGTGGTGTCGCCCTATTTTCACAGATGGCGATACTGTTTTGCCGGCATGGGTGGCGTAGTTCCGTCGGATCC
>NW_025728540.1:12500-15000 GCF_021461385.2 Schistocerca piceifrons | reverse complement strand
AGCAGCCGGCCGCCCGGGAGTGTGTCCCGGGGGCCCGCGCGAACACGCAAGCGTCCGCTCAATCATTCTGCAAACAGGAGGAGGCTGAGCTCCCCTGCACAATACACCTCGAAACCCTCTCAGGTCCCGGCGGCGCGCAGCGCCGTCCCAAGTACTTGGTCGGGTTCGAGAGAGGCGCAATCGCCCGGAGTTAGGCGAGTAGACGCTTTCGGTGCGACCACCCGTGCTCCCAACTGAGCTTGCCGCTGCCGACAGAGGCCCGGGAGCGTGCTGTCGTGGCATTGCCGGCGGGAGACAACACGCGCCACCTACGGTGACCGGCAGCTCCAACGCCAGCGCCACAGAAGGACAAAAGCCCCACTTGGGTGCCGAAGCGAACTCTCCCAGCACAGCGCACGCGCCAACACATCCGCACAGCTGCGATACAAACCACCAGCGAGAACCGCTGGGGCGACCGAGCAGCAGACGGCGTCGCGGCGCCGAGCGCCGGGCGGCGGCGCATCCTCAACGCACACAGTCCTCAATCGGACCAGCACACTGAAGATGTCCACCGCGCTTCGCACCGGGCCCGCGAGGACCTACTTTGGCCGCACGGCGCCGCGCGCAGGGTGCGCCGGCGCGCAGCTGCGACGCCTGCCGCGTCCGTCGGCCGGCGCGCCTGCCACTGGCCGCCCCCACCAGCCGGCTGTAGCGCGTGCGCCCACGCACCGCGCGGCCAGCACGCCGGGAGGCGCCCCCTCACCGGCCGGGGACGGTCCCACCCAGCCACCGCCGCGTATCGCTTCACACCCAGATGCCGTTCAGTTTCGTCGGCATGGTGGGTATCGCTGGAACAACCGGTTAGTACCTCAACCTATCGTCGCCATCACCGATTCACCCCTAGCGAGAACAACCGCACCACAACAGGTTACCATTTGTTCATTTGCGTAACTTCACCAGAAAACGCAGGCGTCCATCGCCATTTGCAACTTCAACGATTATTGCATGCCTGTGTCAGGTGTCACGCCACACTACGTCTGCCCACATACACGCAACAAAATGTGCACGCCTAGACAATACGTGGAAGGTGGCCCCCGTACGTATGCGATGTCCATTGCTCGAACGACTGTCAACCGGCCTCTGTAGCATGTCGCAGATATGGAACGCGGTGCACCATGCCATCACGGTGTGTGAGGAGAGACGACTAGGTCCGAATACATCAACAGACAGCTCATGCTGATCGCCATCCACGGCGTCCGTTCCTCCCACACGTCTCTATGGCGTACCACACTGCAATCCAGCTCTCATAGGGAGACGACACGTAGCTGCGTGCACAATATTTGCACTGTATGGTCCGCCGTTTTTGGGCGCAGTCGTTGTACGGTCACACATGTGCCACGATGTATCATTCAGTACATAAGGACGAATGTGCAGTACAGATTGTGGTTTACGCGTACGACATTAGCGGACAGTTGACACAGGCCGCACCACAACGTAGCCTGAGTACGTCGCATGCGAAGGGCATTGAACATGCAAAGTTCTCACCAACCAGCTTGCGAAGGCAGGGGGCAAGGTGGGGACGTGGGGAGGGGCGGCATGTACGTCCTGCTGCCATCCACATTACAGTGTACAGCAGGAGCATGTGGAAAGTGAGCAAGACTTGCAAGGTGTTTAACATGAAGCGATACACAGGGGAGCGGGCAGTGCGAGTAGCGAACTATATTGCGAGGGTTGCGGGTGGGCAACACTACACTAATTGAACGAGTCGTATAACAATTACAGAGCAGGTTTAGGCGACAACGTGGGTTACGTTAGGGGACAACGTGGGTTACGTTAGGGGACAACGTGGGTTACGTTAGGGGACAACGTGGGTTAGGTTAGGGGACAACGTGGGTTAGGTTAAGGTACAACGTGGGTTAGGTTAAGGCACAACGTGGGTTAGGTTAAGGCACAACGTGGGTTAGGTTAAGGCACAACGTGGGTTAGGTTAAGGCACAACGTGGGTTAGGTTAAGGTACAACATGGGTTAGGTTAAGGTACAACATGGGTTAGGTTAAGGTACAACATGGGTTAGGTTAAGGTACAACATGGGTTAGGTTAAGGTACAACATGGGTTAGGTTAAGGTACAACATAGGTTAGGTTAAGGCACAACATAGGTTAGGTTAAGGCACAACATAGGTTAGGTTAAGGCACAACATAGGTTAGGTTAAGGCACAACATAGGTTAGGTTAAGGCACAACATAGGTTAGGTTAAGGCACAACATAGGTTAGGTTAAGGCACAACATAGGTTAGGTTAGGTTAGGTTAGGTTACACGTTGTTGTAAGGAAAGGTGTAAGGGGGGGGAGCAGGTTCGTTGATAGTGATTATAGTAAGTGAATGCTTGTGACATGATCAGATTTGTCACGTCAGGATGCACCTTTGGCTTATTAGAGGCGGCGCTCCAATTCTATGCTTGTGTCAGACCTGTGTCTTTGACTCATGTCATTGTTTGTGCGCTGTGACAGGAGGTACTATTGTG
>NW_025728540.1:0-7500 GCF_021461385.2 Schistocerca piceifrons | reverse complement strand
CTCGCGCACATGTTAGACTCCTTGGTCCGTGTTTCAAGACGGGTCGTGAAATTGTCCAAAGCTGAAGCGCCGCTGACGGGAGCGATTATTCCGCCGAGAGCATCCCGAGCCAACAGCGGCGCGGGTCCGGGGCCGGGCCAGGTAGGTCCGTCATCCGGGAAGAACCGCGCGCGCTTGCCGGGAGCCCGAGCGCCCAAAGGGGCGAATCGACTCCTCCAGATATACCGCCGGGCAGCCAGCCAGGACACCGGGGCTCTGCCCAACAGACGCGAACCGAGGCCCGCGGAAGGACAGGCTGCGCACCCGGGCCGTAGGCCGGCACCCAGCGGGTCGCGACGTCCTACTAGGGGAGAAGTGCGGCCCACCGCACACCGGAACGGCCCCACCCCGCGGCGAGTGGAAAGGCAACCGGACACGACCCCGCCGCGGATTGCTCCGCGCGGGCGGCCGGCCCCATCTGCCGAGGGCGGAGGCCAGTGGCCGGATGGGCGTGAATCTCACCCGTTCGACCTTTCGGACTTCTCACGTTTACCCCAGAACGGTTTCACGTACTTTTGAACTCTCTCTTCAAAGTTCTTTTCAACTTTCCCTCACGGTACTTGTTCGCTATCGGTCTCGTGGTCATATTTAGTCTCAGATGGAGTTTACCACCCACTTGGAGCTGCACTCTCAAGCAACCCGACTCGAAGGAGAGGTCCCGCCGACGCTCGCACCGGCCGCTACGGGCCTTGCACCCTCTACGGGCCGTGGCCTCATTCAAGTTGGACTTGGGCTCGGCGCGAGGCGTCGGGGTAGTGGACCCTCCCAAACACCACATGCCACGACAGGCGGCAGCCTGCGGGGTTCGGTGCTGGACTCTTCCCTGTTCGCTCGCCGCTACTGGGGGAATCCTTGTTAGTTTCTTTTCCTCCGCTTAGTAATATGCTTAAATTCAGCGGGTAGTCTCGCCTGCTCTGAGGTCGTTGTACGAGGTGTCGCACGCCACACCGCCAGCCGGCTGTGCACGCTACCGAGAAAGTACCGGTATGCGAACCGCCAGGCGACGGGCGCGCATCGCACGTTTGAGGAGACGCGGCCGGCCCCACAGGCGGCCGCGACACTCCCAGGTCTGCGAAGCGGGGCAAACGCCGCGCGCTTCAGTATACGTAGCCGACCCTCAGCCAGACGTGGCCCGGGAACGGAATCCATGGACCGCAATGTGCGTTCGAAACGTCGATGTTCATGTGTCCTGCAGTTCACATGTCGACGCGCAATTTGCTGCGTTCTTCATCGACCCACGAGCCGAGTGATCCACCGTCCTGGGTGATCTTTTCTCAGTTTCCGCCGTCTCTTTCGAGACGGTCGCATAGGCGGGAGTGAGGCGTGTGGCGGCCCCTGTTCCAGCGTTCTGTGTCCAACGGCCTCACGGCCGACGGGCGTCGTACGGCTCCACACCGGAGCGGACAGGCACTCGGGCGAAAGTCATTCAAAACCGGCGCCAGGCGCCAGGTGCCGCAGGCCAGCCGCTCCAGCGCTTCAGCGCTCGTACCACACAACATGCCGCTAGTTTTGAGAGGCACGCGTGGTTCCGCACGCGGCGCACGGCTACGGCGAGCCGTACAGGTAGCGTGTTGCGCGACACGACACGCACATCGAAAGACATGCAGTCTAGTCGGTAATGATCCTTCCGCAGGTTCACCTACGGAAACCTTGTTACGACTTTTACTTCCTCTAAATGATCAAGTTTGGTCATCTTCCGGTAGCATCGGCAACGACAGAGTCAATGCCGCGTACCAGTCCGAAGACCTCACTAAATCATTCAATCGGTAGTAGCGACGGGCGGTGTGTACAAAGGGCAGGGACGTAATCAACGCGAGCTTATGACTCGCGCTTACTGGGAATTCCTCGTTCATGGGGAACAATTGCAAGCCCCAATCCCTAGCACGAAGGAGGTTCAGCGGGTTACCCCGACCTTTCGGCCTAGGAAGACACGCTGATTCCTTCAGTGTAGCGCGCGTGCGGCCCAGAACATCTAAGGGCATCACAGACCTGTTATTGCTCAATCTCGTGCGGCTAGAAGCCGCCTGTCCCTCTAAGAAGAAAAGTAATCGCTGACAGCACGAAGGATGTCACGCGACTAGTTAGCAGGCTAGAGTCTCGTTCGTTATCGGAATTAACCAGACAAATCGCTCCACCAACTAAGAACGGCCATGCACCACCACCCACCGAATCAAGAAAGAGCTATCAATCTGTCAATCCTTCCGGTGTCCGGGCCTGGTGAGGTTTCCCGTGTTGAGTCAAATTAAGCCGCAGGCTCCACTCCTGGTGGTGCCCTTCCGTCAATTCCTTTAAGTTTCAGCTTTGCAACCATACTTCCCCCGGACCCAAAAGCTTTGGTTTCCCGGAGGCTGCCCGCCGAGTCATCGGAGGAACTGCGGCGGATCGCTGGCTGGCATCGTTTATGGTTAGAACTAGGGCGGTATCTGATCGCCTTCGAACCTCTAACTTTCGTTCTTGATTAATGAAAACATACTTGGCAAATGCTTTCGCTTCTGTTCGTCTTGCGACGATCCAAGAATTTCACCTCTAACGTCGCAATACGAATGCCCCGCCTGTCCCTATTAATCATTACCTCGGGTTCCGAAAACCAACAAAATAGAACCGAGGTCCTATTCCATTATTCCATGCACACAGTATTCAGGCGGGCTTGCCTGCTTTAAGCACTCTAATTTGTTCAAAGTAAACGTGCCGGCCCACCGAGACACTCAATAAAGAGCACCCTGGTAGGATTTCAACGGGGTCCGCCTCGGGACGCACGAGCACGCACGAGGCGGTCGCACGCCTTCGGCTCGCCCCACCGGCAGGACGTCCCACGATACATGCCAGTTAAACACCGACGGGCGGTGAACCAACAGCGTGGGACACAAATCCAACTACGAGCTTTTTAACCGCAACAAACTTTAATATACGCTATTGGAGCTGGAATTACCGCGGCTGCTGGCACCAGACTTGCCCTCCAATAGATACTCGTTAAAGGATTTAAAGTGTACTCATTCCGATTACGGGGCCTCGGATGAGTCCCGTATCGTTATTTTTCGTCACTACCTCCCCGTGCCGGGAGTGGGTAATTTGCGCGCCTGCTGCCTTCCTTGGATGTGGTAGCCGTTTCTCAGGCTCCCTCTCCGGAATCGAACCCTGATTCCCCGTTACCCGTTACAACCATGGTAGGCGCAGAACCTACCATCGACAGTTGATAAGGCAGACATTTGAAAGATGCGTCGCCGGTACGAGGACCGTGCGATCAGCCCAAAGTTATTCAGAGTCACCAAGGCAAACGGACCGGACGAGCCGACCGATTGGTTTTGATCTAATAAAAGCGTCCCTTCCATCTCTGGTCGGGACTCTGTTTGCATGTATTAGCTCTAGAATTACCACAGTTATCCAAGTAACGTGGGTACGATCTAAGGAACCATAACTGATTTAATGAGCCATTCGCGGTTTCACCTTAATGCGGCTTGTACTGAGACATGCATGGCTTAATCTTTGAGACAAGCATATGACTACTGGCAGGATCAACCAGGGAGCTGCGTCAACTAGAGCTGAGCAGCCGGCCGCCCGGGAGTGTGTCCCGGGGGCCCGCGCGAACACGCAAGCGTCCGCTCAATCATTCTGCAAACAGGAGGAGGCTGAGCTCCCCTGCACAATACACCTCGAAACCCTCTCAGGTCCCGGCGGCGCGCAGCGCCGTCCCAAGTACTTGGTCGGGTTCGAGAGAGGCGCAATCGCCCGGAGTTAGGCGAGTAGACGCTTTCGGTGCGACCACCCGTGCTCCCAACTGAGCTTGCCGCTGCCGACAGAGGCCCGGGAGCGTGCTGTCGTGGCATTGCCGGCGGGAGACAACACGCGCCACCTACGGTGACCGGCAGCTCCAACGCCAGCGCCACAGAAGGACAAAAGCCCCACTTGGGTGCCGAAGCGAACTCTCCCAGCACAGCGCACGCGCCAACACATCCGCACAGCTGCGATACAAACCACCAGCGAGAACCGCTGGGGCGACCGAGCAGCAGACGGCGTCGCGGCGCCGAGCGCCGGGCGGCGGCGCATCCTCAACGCACACAGTCCTCAATCGGACCAGCACACTGAAGATGTCCACCGCGCTTCGCACCGGGCCCGCGAGGACCTACTTTGGCCGCACGGCGCCGCGCGCAGGGTGCGCCGGCGCGCAGCTGCGACGCCTGCCGCGTCCGTCGGCCGGCGCGCCTGCCACTGGCCGCCCCCACCAGCCGGCTGTAGCGCGTGCGCCCACGCACCGCGCGGCCAGCACGCCGGGAGGCGCCCCCTCACCGGCCGGGGACGGTCCCACCCAGCCACCGCCGCGTATCGCTTCACACCCAGATGCCGTTCAGTTTCGTCGGCATGGTGGGTATCGCTGGAACAACCGGTTAGTACCTCAACCTATCGTCGCCATCACCGATTCACCCCTAGCGAGAACAACCGCACCACAACAGGTTACCATTTGTTCATTTGCGTAACTTCACCAGAAAACGCAGGCGTCCATCGCCATTTGCAACTTCAACGATTATTGCATGCCTGTGTCAGGTGTCACGCCACACTACGTCTGCCCACATACACGCAACAAAATGTGCACGCCTAGACAATACGTGGAAGGTGGCCCCCGTACGTATGCGATGTCCATTGCTCGAACGACTGTCAACCGGCCTCTGTAGCATGTCGCAGATATGGAACGCGGTGCACCATGCCATCACGGTGTGTGAGGAGAGACGACTAGGTCCGAATACATCAACAGACAGCTCATGCTGATCGCCATCCACGGCGTCCGTTCCTCCCACACGTCTCTATGGCGTACCACACTGCAATCCAGCTCTCATAGGGAGACGACACGTAGCTGCGTGCACAATATTTGCACTGTATGGTCCGCCGTTTTTGGGCGCAGTCGTTGTACGGTCACACATGTGCCACGATGTATCATTCAGTACATAAGGACGAATGTGCAGTACAGATTGTGGTTTACGCGTACGACATTAGCGGACAGTTGACACAGGCCGCACCACAACGTAGCCTGAGTACGTCGCATGCGAAGGGCATTGAACATGCAAAGTTCTCACCAACCAGCTTGCGAAGGCAGGGGGCAAGGTGGGGACGTGGGGAGGGGCGGCATGTACGTCCTGCTGCCATCCACATTACAGTGTACAGCAGGAGCATGTGGAAAGTGAGCAAGACTTGCAAGGTGTTTAACATGAAGCGATACACAGGGGAGCGGGCAGTGCGAGTAGCGAACTATATTGCGAGGGTTGCGGGTGGGCAACACTACACTAATTGAACGAGTCGTATAACAATTACAGAGCAGGTTTAGGCGACAACGTGGGTTACGTTAGGGGACAACGTGGGTTACGTTAGGGGACAACGTGGGTTACGTTAGGGGACAACGTGGGTTAGGTTAGGGGACAACGTGGGTTAGGTTAAGGTACAACGTGGGTTAGGTTAAGGCACAACGTGGGTTAGGTTAAGGCACAACGTGGGTTAGGTTAAGGCACAACGTGGGTTAGGTTAAGGCACAACGTGGGTTAGGTTAAGGTACAACATGGGTTAGGTTAAGGTACAACATGGGTTAGGTTAAGGTACAACATGGGTTAGGTTAAGGTACAACATGGGTTAGGTTAAGGTACAACATGGGTTAGGTTAAGGTACAACATAGGTTAGGTTAAGGCACAACATAGGTTAGGTTAAGGCACAACATAGGTTAGGTTAAGGCACAACATAGGTTAGGTTAAGGCACAACATAGGTTAGGTTAAGGCACAACATAGGTTAGGTTAAGGCACAACATAGGTTAGGTTAAGGCACAACATAGGTTAGGTTAGGTTAGGTTAGGTTACACGTTGTTGTAAGGAAAGGTGTAAGGGGGGGGAGCAGGTTCGTTGATAGTGATTATAGTAAGTGAATGCTTGTGACATGATCAGATTTGTCACGTCAGGATGCACCTTTGGCTTATTAGAGGCGGCGCTCCAATTCTATGCTTGTGTCAGACCTGTGTCTTTGACTCATGTCATTGTTTGTGCGCTGTGACAGGAGGTACTATTGTGATGTTGGGTGCACCGTTGTATAGGACATGTGTGGGTATTGGTGCCTTATCTGCGCAATGGTGGATGTCGAAAGGGGGGATATTCTATTTTCCGCATGGACCTCCTGGTCTGGTTGTGATAGTGTGGATTGTGTAATGTGGCGGAGAGGATGCACTGGATGTTGTTCCATGCTGGTGCTTACATATTGTATGTGCGCCCGTTAGAAGCAGAGAGTGGTGCGTGATGAGAGTGTCTGGCTGACGTGTGGTTCCCATTGTGGGCACACTCTTTCAGCATGTATACGGACAGTTTCTGTAATTTGATGGCTCTGCATTGATTACTAATCAGCGCCGTGTGTACGGGTAATCTGGTTCCAGTCCAAAATGTTCCATCTGTGTACATTAGTGACAAAGACTCCCCCCATGCAGTGGGCTCGGTCTGTTATAACTCTTCCGCGTAATATATTTGCCCCACGTTTTTGCGACTGCGAGTGCGAGTGCGAGTGCAACGCGCATGGGGACCGACATGCTGATGGCTCGGTATCGGACGCCGTACAGTGAGCAACGCGATCGCGTCTCTCGCTCGTAAGTGGTACAGGTCGCGGCTCATGTATACGGACAGCGGGAATGTCGCATATTGGAATAACTCTTCATGAAACGCAAGTTATAGGGGTGGATTGCACTTTACGAGTGCGGGAAACGTCCGCCGTTCATCCGCTGGAGGTGCGAGTTTGGCGGTTGGGTGGTCCACGAACGGGTGCGGGTGGAGTCATTGCCGGTCCACGGCTTCGTGCGGCAGAGCCACTGGAGAATGGGTGCTATGGTCGACAGAGGCTGCAGGCTTTGTGGGTGGCGTCGAAAGGCGGGCACTGTGGCGCCATCGCTGTCTTAGTCGGCTTGGCGTCTCATAGATGGCGGTAGCGCCGTTGCAGGAGGTCATGTTGCGGGAGACCTACAGATGGCGGTATGTTTTGTGGTGCGGACGTAGTGTTGTCCGATGCGCATAGATGGCGGTATTGCATGTGGTGTCGCCCTATTTTCACAGATGGCGATACTGTTTTGCCGGCATGGGTGGCGTAGTTCCGTCGGATCCTGTAGGTGGCAGTGTGCTATGTCTACTGTCGACACCCACGTCACCACTATCTATCTATTTCCTAATACCTCGCCCCCCCCCCCCCCTACAGACTTATCACCACACACACTAACCGCCCCGGGACTTGCCAACGACACACCCTATCCCAAGTCTATTTTCTTGCGGAGCATCATGTGTTATTATATTTTATTTCACATCCATCGGTTAGGGGATTGGCGTTCACCGGACGGAGGCGGGGGGGACGGCGACAACGTACCAGACCCCGCCGGGCACCGCGACCGCCGCACAGCACCCGCCCGACGCCGCCGCCTCCACGCGACGCCCCGGCCGGTGGGCCGGCATCGACCG